>NC_081414.1:281687951-281857951 GCF_030272615.1 Cryptomeria japonica | reverse complement strand
TCAACAGGTTTATCAGAATTTGAATGGGATAGTGAAGGTGAACTATACCACCATAGAAAATAGAGAAAAAGGGCTCCATGTTCTTATTGAAAAGATTAATAAAATGAGAGAAGAGGATTTGGTGGGGATTGCAAATATTTCTAGCAATGTACGTGATGAACTGTGGTTAAAGGTAAACAAGGTACTCATTTGGCTAAGCACAAACCAGGTGCTTGCACACATAGTCATTTTAGGAAGCCCTTTGAAGGTTAAAAAAAGAGATGCTAGAGATGGTCAACCTTTATAATTGCTTCTATCAACAAAAACTCAAAGCTTCTAAGACTTAGGAGGAATTACAATAGTTTTTTTTGTTTCATTTTTGTCATTTTATTTTGTGTTGGTTCACTATTGGTTGGCTATAGGTTGACCTTGTTTTTCTTTTAAGCAAGGTTTCTATGTAAAGAGTTTTGGGTCCCTTCAAAACCTATTTTATCTTTAATTGAAAACAATAAATTTATATAAAAGAATTTATTTTTAATATATTGGTTCTACAGTATTTTAATTAATTGAAAAACTTCTTACAAAAATAAAAACTATCAAATAGCTCATATATATATATATATATATATATATATATATATATATAATTTAATTTTAAATTATTCAAAACTTACAAATGCATTATTATTATTATCATATATCTATGTAAATTAAATATTTATAAATAAACTTTATAAAATTATAATTAACCGTGCTTATGTTATGATGTCTTACATATAATAAAAATATTGCTAATATAGATATCTTAAATACATCTATTCAAAGAAATATGTAGATATCAATTAGAACTATTTTATTTACCTTAAAATAATAGTATTTTACCTTAAATTATTTAATTTTTTTTGTATCCACATTGGTTTTTCTAATACAATTTTTTTAATCTAACTTTTAAAATTTGATTATTTACATCTAATTTAATATATTTAAATTTTAAACTTCTTATCAAAATTTATAAAGTATACTTTTAATGAATTAATTATTCTTAATATCATAATAGTTTTTAAAAAAATTGCTATACGTTGTAATTATGAAATTCTAGATTAATTTTTTGAAATTCTAGTTTAATTTTTTTAAATAATTTTATTTTTTTAAAAAAACTTATAATTTTGACAAGGCACATTTATTTTTATGTGGTGTTTATTTTGAAAATATTTTTTTTATAATTAATATTAATATTTTGATATGTAAATGGTTGTCAAATTTAAGCTAAAATAAATTTTATGTTAATAAATAAAGTAAATCAAATTTAAAAAAATAAAATTATAAAATAGTGAGAATCTAAAAAATATTCTTTCAAAATGGACAATATAAAAGATGAATACGATTTTTTTGGTAGATAAGATTAGGATTTCTATACATATGCATACTTTAAAGTAGAATAAAATAAATATTTTTCAATAAAATTGGAAGATGAGATTAAGCTATATATACACATATATCTACTATAGATAAAGTTATGTACTACAAAAATGGTGGTCTTGGTTAATAAATAATTATATTATATTATTATATACTATTATATTAATGTAGTATTATTTATTATAAATGATAACATTAAATGTGGGTAAATTTATAAAATAAAGTGGATGAGATTAAGATATACAAATATCTATTTATATATAAAATTTAATAATAAAAATAATAATAGAAATTAAGAGATTAACTAAGTAAATAAGCTCATATTAATTGATTATTTTTATATCTCAAAATGTAATTTATATCTCTTAAATAAAATAATTTTTTATATATAAAAAAATTCTTTTTATTTCATAAGGTGCTTATTTAGTTTCTTCAAATATTTATTTTTGAAAGATACAAATTATTTTTAATAGATTTAAATTAGTATTTCATAATTTAATTTGATTTTAAAATTTATATTTTTATATAGTTCAAAACTATCTTTAGTATAAATTGAAAGTGAAAACAGTTATTACAATCTACAACTTAATAAACTAGACCCTTTTAAATTAGAGAGATAAAGTATCTTGTGGATACTATTCCCACCACCTAACAAAAATGAATAAATATGGCATTAATGTATATCCATATGCCCCCATGCCACCCCTCCCCTCCAAAGAAAAAAAAAACACCTACTAGGTTCAAGGAAATTTATATAAACATTACCCATCTACCTTACAATTCTTAATTGTAATTTACCAAATAAAGCAAGATTACAAGATAGAGTGAGCTCAACTAGTAATTTTGAATCTCCATCCTTGTTGTTGTAACAATAAGAGAAATAAGGAATGACCTCATCTAGAAGTAAAACCTTCAACCATTTTGCCCTATATAGGTAGATTTTCTTGTTATTTGTTACATGCATATTATCCAATAAGTAGTTGAAATAGACATCAAATTGGTGAATAAATCCTTGAAAACATGTAGGAGAAAGATCCGACATGTCTAGGTAGTATGGTAGCATAACTAAAACTTTAACATAAATCAAATAAATTACACTACCTCCTCATGTAACTTAGATCAAGTAACATAACCAGTCTGATGCTCGTCTGGGTTTCGATAGATGGGTTTATGAAAGAATTAATAAAATAGAAAAAAAAGGCTAAACATTAGGAAGAGCAGGGACAAAAAGGTGAAAGTAACCTGGAGCAATGGAAAAAGGAAATGGACGAAAAGGTGGAGAAGCTGGAAGTTCAGATCAGCAAGCTGGAGGAAGGGAAGGCTGCCATGAAGAACTTCCTGATTCTGATTCCGGAAATCCTCAACTCTGCGACTAGGAACATGGAGGAAATAGCCAAACACCTTGATGGTCCCAGCCCTACCAAGTCTATTGTGGGCCTTGATGCTAAAGAGGCTGCTACTAAGGCTGGGAATGTGGATAGTGCTCCTGGAGGTGCGGCTAAAAAGACTAGGGCGAGCTTGAAAAAGCCTGCCTTGGCTTCATCAAAGGGAATCCCTATCCTCAGGGAGAATATCAAAGAAATGCAAGGGATTAGCGAGAAATTGGCTAATTCCCTTAAAAACATAATGTAATTTGTTTTTTTTCTGTTTTTGCTGGTTGTTGCTGGTAGTGTTGGACTTTTGTGTTGGCTTTTGCCCAACACATTACTGGTTTTTTCCCTGTCTATCCCGTTTAGTTTCTTAATGCTTTTATCTTTTATGATTCCTTTGTAAAGGATTTTGGGGTCCCTTCGAAACCTGGTTTTCCCGTAATCAAAAACTTAGATCAAGTAACATATTAATCATCATTTCTCTTATGCCTATATTGAGAGTATCATTTAATTCAATAGCGAGTTCCTAATTTTAAATCAACACATAATCTATGAAACTAGCAATCATTTCCTTGCCTCAGATCCACCTATTTAAGTGCTTCCACATTCTCCTCCTTTGACCTCTTAGCCTATATAAACTCTCCATCCCTCATACTAGAATAGGATGAAATCATTCACTCTCAAAACACACCAACATAGCATCTAGAGATCTATACCCACCAAATACTGCACACCACCACTAGCCTCACCATTTATTACTAAGCTTATCAATCATGTTGCCACTCCTAAAAGTTCATTACTCCATCCACCACTAGTCTATTATTCGATCATAATTTTGATATTTATATGTATATATTTTATCATCATTTATATTTTAAATTTTATTACATTTTTCTTTTTAAACACTTTTACACAACCAAAAGATGAGTTACATTTGAACTCTCAAAGGGCCTTCGAGGGCTACTGCACAAAATAGAGCATTTACAAATGATCTGTAGAGGCGAACCATAGAAGAAACCGAACACCCTTTTACACTAGATGTTTAACATCGAGACTAGAGAAAAGTAGAATGTAGCCCATACCCAAAAAAATTGCAGAGCCAAACCAAAACACCTCCCGCATACTCGCATGTCTACTTCGCCACCCAAAAAAAACCACAAACAGAAGCTGAGGAAGCCAAAAAGAGGCACAAACCACCAATAGATGCTTCACACCAGATTTTGATAGAAACCATCTGACCCCACAATATCCATAAACTAATCAATCCAATTAAAATTTTCCATATGATCAAGCACAATTACCCATTCGAGAAATTCACACCCACGTGAAGCCCAAGCTCATCCACGCTCCTGTTTATAAGGGTTGATGCGCATTAGTAGCACTAGGCACTGGTAGCTTTGGGAGTTCACAAGGATAGGGAGTTCCTACCCCAATCCTTGCAGCTACCACTACCACTACATAATTGCCCAAAAAGTCATGCTTTTAATAAGAGTCTTGATAAGGTTAGCACCATTGCCTTTGCTTCCCCCGAGTCTACTAGGGAGGCCATGAAACAAGATGAAATATTTGAATTCACATGATAATGATCAATGGAATTAAAAAAAAACATGCCCCTGCAGTCTTTATCACTTCTAATGTATGCCATACACAATGTAGAATTTTGCAGTTATCTTTGCAAAATAAAATAGATCTAGTAGAAAAGAAAGAAGCAAAACTTGCAAGTAAAATAGAGAAGAAAATCAAAACTGAATTAATGCAATTCAATCATCTCTATTATTACAAATCTGTATGAATTACAAATGATATATAGATCACAAGAGTAGAAATTATGCATGAGATGCATGAAATTTCTGGAGATCAACAACTGTTTGCATAAAACAGAACTGGAAGATGAAGAGGGAGTTAAAAATAAGAACTCCTTGGTTAGCTTCAACATAAGCAACAATGCAAATCATAATCACCGTAAATCACGGGGAAGACTGCATGTTAAGTTGATCTAACACCCCCCCTAAGCCTAACTAAGGAGAGATATGGGTCTTGGCAACAAAGCCTGATTAAGAACCCAATTACAAAGAAGAAAGGAGAAAACCCAATTGAGAGAAACTCCTAACCATTTATTCAAACTAAAGAAGAAAGCTGGAAACTGCAAACGAATCCACTTTGCAATAGGATTGTACAAAATCATATAACCCACTGCATGAGTACCTCTGGGATACTTTGAAAATGTAGTTGTACATATTCTGCATTGCTCAAATGGATGAACAAACAAGTGCACGGTCTTTAAATACAAAAACTGATCATTTGAAGACAGGAAGATATGAATCTGCAGAAATGTGTTCCAAACTAAAGAATTGCAAAGATGACCTCTGGTTGGGATGATGCCATTGTATATCCATTGCTCAATAATGTCCCACTAGAAAGAAACTATGGAAGCACTCTGGGACGCGACTCTAGAATCTCATGTAGTCAGGAACCTGCTAGAAAGAATCTCTAGGAGCAAACAAAGTTGCAACATTGGAATCTCATGTAGACAGGAATTTAGAACAAAAGAACATTTTTGGCTGTCAATTGGAGGAAGACTGCATAGCAACTTTAATCTTCTATTTATTCAGAAAATTTATTGAAAGAAACCTAGACTAAATGCATTAAGCGAAACCCCATATAACCTTTCTAAAATTTCAATTTTTACAAAGCCCCAAATTTTCTAGATCTTTATCATGTCGTGCTTGCAAAGCACATACAATTTTAAATAATCAATATGAGAAAAAAAACAAGGAGCATGCAAAAATTAGGGAAAGAATATGCATGCATCTAGAAACAGAGGTCTACATCAGCTTCCATGGTAATACTAATCTTCAGAAATCTGCCTACAAATAATCGTGTTTAGCTTCTTCTTCCTAGCAATCTAGCTCTGATACCATGTAGAATTTTGCAACTATCCCTACAAAATAAAATAGATCTAGCAGAAAAGAAAGAAGCAAAACTTGCAAGTAAAATAGAGAAGAAAATTAAAACTGAATTAATGCAATTCAATCATCCCTATTATTACAAATCTATATGAATTAAAAATGATATATAGATCATAAGAGCATAAATTATGCATGAGATGCATGAAATTTCTGGAGATCAATAGCTATTTGCATGAAACAAAACTGGAAGATGAAGAGGGAGTTAAAAACAATGCAAATCATAATCACCGTAAATCACGGTGAAGACTGCATGTTAAGTTGTGCTAACACATAGCTCCACAAAGATTGTCTTCAATTGTTAGTTTAATGCATGACCTAGGAAAGACATTTGTCATCTAAGGCACATCAGTTGAATTGATATCTCCATGTTGGGAATTCAAAATTCATAATCATCAATGAGCGAACCAGGTCAGATATAAAGGCCATGACCTAATGATCCCATGAGCTGCATTAATCGTTCACTTTAATGCATTTAAGAATCCTATCTAGTCATGACATTGGAGGAGGTTGTGTCTCCTACTGCAAAGAACTTAGAATGGAGGAATCAAAATCATATGTTTTATTTTATTTGAAAAAAACCCTCATTACCTTGTCAAGTGCTCTAGCAACAACAAACTAGAGCCACCTCATCTAGAGGCCGAGATGACCAAGATGAGATAAAATAGGTCTATAAACACAAACTTAAGAACTAAATGAATTGAGATCCACACCATCAACATCATTGGCCAAATTATTTGCTTCACTATTTTCTTCCCAATATATATGGTTGGCTGTAAAGGTGTTGAAATTCTATAACTCTGTGGCCACATCTAGTAAAACCTAGAGCTTTCAATTTGGAGTGGAACCCATCCTTGAATTATTGATCACCAAGGAACAGTCACCTTCAATTTCAACCTTTTCAATCCTTAGCTCCTTATATGTATTCTACGGCCATATGTTAAGGCTAATAATTCAATCTCATTGTTTGTGCCTATGGGCAAGGGTTTTGAGGAGTGACAAACAAGTGACCCACCTCATATTCTCACAATGCACCCAACGCATGAAGGTTCCAAATTTCCCCTTAAAGCCCCATCAAAATTCAACTTATGGCAACCAACTTATGGAGTCTTCCAAACCACCTGATCCTTTAGTCTTGGGATCTCTCTACCAACTTTCCGATGATAGGGGAACACATAGACCATGCCTTCTAACCCTTATTTTAGCATCCCACTCAATGAAAGTATAATTCTTGTTTCTCTATAGAGAAGTCCTACTATTGGTCACTTCAAATATTGTTACCTCAACTTTATTCAAGGTGGAGACTAAACCCAACTACTTGTCCTAAAAGATCTTTGTATTCCTCTCTTTCCACAATTCCCAAAAAAGTGTGGAAGGAAATATGATCCAAAGGAAATAAAATAAAGCTACTCTATTTATAAGAGACCAAGATCTAAATAGGATTAGAATATCATTTGGAAGGGCACTAATCCAACCCAACTTGACATAAAGCCACCTCCAAGACTCCTATGAAAAGGGATCATAACAAAGAAGAAGGTGCTCAATAGATTCCTCACTACTTTTACACATGTCATACCTTTATGGGCCATGATAATCCATATCTTTTTATTGTTAGGATCTTCTTTTGTAACACTGCCCAAGTGAAGGTGCCAACTTTAGGCAAGCAAAGCATATTTCAACATTGATGAATGGGAATCGAGGTACCTTTCTGATCTAATAATTTCTCTATTTGTATTTATCCATCCCTTATATTATAATTCTCACTTTTAGAACCATTCCATATTATCTTATCCTTTCCATTTTTGAAAACAAAAAACCTAAATTGGAGAGGACTGGCTTAAGTTATTCAAATTCATTCTCAAGAAAATCTGAGAAGTTCATGTCTTTCCATGTCCAACTGAGAGTCTTATTCCTTGAAGAGAATTGTGCATACCCCTCACATGACTACCCAAAATAAGTTTAAGAGATCTCTTTTAGATTTCTCTACATCAATTACCTTTCCTAGGCAAGGATACCCCACCTAGAAATCTTCCCACAATAGGGTCAAGTTTCCATCATGGATGTCCCAAGTAAGATAATCTATCATTATGACTTTGGAACTTTGCATAAAGTTTCATACTCTTGATTCACAAGGGGAGTTGCAAGTGGTGAAGATGATGGAGGGATCATCCCCTTCTAGATACTTGGCTTGTAGAGTTTTAACCCATTTTAGATGAGGCTCTTTAAATATCCTCCAATCCAGTTTAGATCCAAGGGATTTGTATTGAAAAATTTGGTTCCTAATTCTAACTCCTCCATCCTCTTTGATCTTTCATAATTTATCTCAAGTGATCAAAGTTTTTTGTTTTTGTACGAAGATCCTTCCAAAAAAAGCTTTCTCATTAATTGGTTCATTTTTTGGCCAACTCTAACATAGAGTGAGATACATGACATTAGATAAATGGGAATAACCAATATTATTGCTTTCAACATTGTTATCATGCCAGCTTAAGACAACCACCTATCCTTCCAAGAGGCCATCCTGCTAGGCATTTTCTCCCCTATAAGATCCCATAGCCTACAAACTCTAAGACCCTTTGCAAGGATGAGACCTATGTATGAGTAAGTAAAATTACCCATTTTAAAATTTAGAATTTTGGTAATTTGTTATTCCTTACTAGTAGGGGTAAAGACTTGAAGAAAATCTCAAATTTCTCGTTGTTGTCCACTTGGCCAAAACTTCTAGAGTATAGGTTAAAAATACCTTTCAAGTGTAAGGCTTCCCTCTTCTTGGCAACATCGAAGAGAATTATGTCATTTATAAATATTTTATGGGTGATAATAGATAAATTGATGGTTATTTGATACCCTCACAATGGCCCATAGAAGAAGCTTTTCCAATCATCTAGCCAATTTTTTACCCATTATGATTATTAAAAAAGGGCAATAGTGGGTCCCCTTGATGTAGTCCCTTGAATACATCAAAGAATCCCTCAAGAGAGCCATTGATAAGGTTTAAATATCTTGGGCTAGCAATGAAATTAAAATTCTAGTCCACTCACCTCCTATTGAAACCAAAGGCTTCCAACACCTTCAAAAGAAACCCCCATTCCACCTGATCATAAGCCTTCTTGATATCCATTTTAATCATTAGACCTTGTCTCCTAGTTTTTGAACTAAATTTATTACTTATTGGCCCATATGATTACCCCATCCAGGATGGGTCACCTCGAAAAAAAACCATTTTTCTCATTCAAGATGATATCTAGTAGAATTATCTTGAGTATGTTTTCCATTGCCTTCACTATTATTTTATAAGTGGTATTACACTAGGAATTTGGTCAGAATTCATCCAATTAAATAGCTTTATCCTTATTAGGAATTAGGACCACAAAGGTGTTGTTGATCTTTGAGTAGCTTCTCTAAGCTCCTAGAGGCTTTGATTGCCTTAAAACTATCTTTTGACCCACAATTTCCAAACACTTTAAAAGAAACTAGCTGAGAAACCATCCATCCCTAGAGCATTATCTAGGAGAAGCTAAATTAGGGACAATTTAATCTTCTTTATTGTAAATATAGCATTGAGAATCTTGTTTTTCTCCTCCCTTATCAGCTTTGAAGTATTTTGCAGGATGTTCTCCTTGGCCAATAGGTTTGAACCGTCCCTATTATTAAGTAAATAACTGAAGAAGATGATTGTTTATCTTATCATTTTCTCAGGTTCATCAAGAATGAGATCATTCACCAATTTAATTTTAAAAATCATGTTTGTGTCCCTACATTATTTTATAATATTATGGAAGTGTTTAGAATTATTTTCCCTACATTAATTTGGGTTTCCCTAGATTTCTATCTCCAAAAGACCTCTTCTTTTGCTATAATATCTTTTAATTCTTTCATATGATCTTTCTCTTTTAGAAATTTTTCCTGGTTCATTTAATTTAGGATCATCTCTTAATTGAGTAGTCATAGATCTTCTTCTATTGACTTCTTTATTTTTAAATAATTTTTAAAATGTGAATCATTTCATTATTTAAGCTTATATTTTAATAACTTTAACTTGATTAAAAAATGAAACATTTTGAATCCAATTCCAAGATGTTCTTCCCTCCTACATATATCTTTTGGAATGAAGAAATTTGGACTCTTCACTTAACCGACCTTTTATCGCTCATGATTTCTAATTAGATTGGATAACATGATCACATCTAAAGCATGGTAGAAGGGTTCCCTCAAGACCAAAGGAGAAGGAACCCAAATCCCCCGTATCGAGAAACCTATCCAATTTCTTGAAAATGTTGCTAAATCCAAGCCTTCTGCTCATCCATGTATGGGAACCATTTGCACTATTGATTTCCAATAGATTGTTTCTTTCCACCTACTTGCTAAAATCTATTTGGTGTTGAATACTCTTTTGAACCTTTCCCCTCTTATCATAGTTGTGAAGGATTGCATTAAAATATCCTCCTAATGTGTAAAATTTTATTTGGATATAAAGCAAGTAACTTGCCTAATTCTTCCAACAATTTCCTTTTTATTATGCAAGTGTTGGGACCATATATATTTACTAAAATAAACTCTAAATTGGATGATAGAGTACCTTTCAATGCTCCCAAAGGTTGCCCTCAATGATATTTTTCAAGAGAATTGATTGTGATCTCCAAAAAGTGGTGAGGCCACTTGAGGCACAAATTGATTGTACAAATTCTACTTGCCATATTTTTAGCCTTTTCTTGAAAAATTTCACTTTAACATTGGTATACTTGGAGCTTCTAAGAGTTCCATTCACCACTTGACCAAACATTATTTTTTAAGGGGCAATTAAGCCACTAACATTCCATAAAAGGGTCCTCATGGATTCTTGATAAGGGTGACTCCCTTCCCTAACCTCAATAACCTATTTATTTTTACCTACTCCTCAACAACTTCATCCAAGATATGTTTTTTCGAGTTCATCTTATTTCCCTATATCTTTCCTTCCCCACTATTTAGTTAGGATTTATTAAACACTTTTTGATTGGCGCCCAATTTATCCACACTCTTTGGGGGATCCTCCACATCTTCTATCCCTTCGATGCTACCAAACAAGGGATCTTCCTCCCCTACCTCAAATTCACCATCTTCTAGAGGCTTTGAGAGTGGACTCTATATTGATGGAAAGGTTTATCTCTTCTCTATAATTGTCTCCAAATAGGATAATTGATGGATATTTTTTATTATCCGCATGTCATGTCTATGATTAAGGCACCATTATCTATGGGATGATCATTAATTTTAGAAGTTTTTATTTCTTTCACGTTGGTACTTCCATGCACTCTTCTTAGATAATATGAGAAGGAGACCTTACATCCTCCAAAAGATCCTTCATATCATCATTTCCTTCCATTGTTGTATTAATTAGAAGGTCATCCTTCTATCTTGTTACATTTTCCTCATATTTTATTGGGTTGTAGGAGAAGGGAACATTTTGGCCTCCACATTTTTATTTCTATATTTTCTCCCCGGCATATGGTTTTGACATGTTGTATCATAATTTTTCATAAAATATTCTTGCCTATATATTTCTTTTTCTCTAGATCCAAAGAAGGGGCCACGACACTGTCCAAAAGGAAGTGTACATTCTTCTTATTTCTCTCTTTCCCAATTGAGATAGATTCCACTACTATCTTTTGTTTCTAACTCTCATACTCTATTAAAATCTTCAATTCCTCCCAACAACTATCTACCTAATCAATCTCCACACATAGTCTAACATAAGAATCAAGATCCCCTTTGAAATATATTATATGCCTTGATGAAATTCCCCAATTCATCTTCTATTATTTTAAGTGACTCTTCACTCCAATACTCCATAGGGATATTGGATAGCCTGATCCGTATTGGAATTCTTCATATTTTATGTGCAAGTAGGTCGAAATTGAGCTCCCAATCTTTCAAATAGAACCCAAATCTCTCCATCATTAAGGTAATCCCCATTCATGATCTCTTATTTTAAGCTCAAAGTATTGTGTTTAATTAGAAAAATCCATTTAGGAGGGATTTGACCCTTACCATTGTCCCGTAGTGATCTATCCACCATTCATAGATCCAATATCTTGAACGGCCCTAACTGGACCATTTGGAAAAGTAACCCTCTCCTTCAGGAAAGCCTCAGCTAGATCTAAGGACTTTGTTGAGATCATAAACAGTTTACTCCTTATGGGTTTCTTAAATCCATGCTCTTTCCTTCCATCTCTATTGTCACTTCTCCTCTAATATCCTATCCTCACACTCCCAAGTTTTCCAAAGGTCCTAGGTAGCCCATGACTTTGAGAAAAGTCATTGTCTTTTCATAACCAAGTGAAATCATTTCTCCCTCCCATAGGAATTGTATTGGCTCCAACGACAAAGATGAGAATTTCTACATTACCATATCTCATCACCCACTTTGAACCTCCAACTAATTGCTTTCCTAGAGTCTCTCCTATACTCCTATCTTTCTAGTTTTGGGCATGAGCCATTTCCTTGATTTCTTTATTGAATTTTAGTTCTTAATAATATTTCATATTTTATCTCTTAATAGTATTATTATTTTAAGTATTTGTTTTTTAAGTTTTATATTTCTTTATTCTTATATTTATATGTTTTATTAAAAAATCAAATTACTTTTACAAGATTTTAAAATTTACTAATTTTGTATTTAACTTTATTTTTTAATAATATTTTAAATTTATTTAACTAATTTTTTTTCTTATTGATTATTATTTATATTATGATTAATTCTTCTGGATTTGATTATGTATTTTTTTGCATTAATGTTTCAAATCACTAGATTATTGCACTCGTTCATCCTGATGATGGATCAGAGAGAGTGATCTGAAATGTTGATACAAAAATAACACAATCAAATCCAAAAGCATTAATCATAATTTCATGGATTATGAAAAATTGATGTATTTGATATTATTTATATTATTAGATCTCATTTTTTAAATAAAATTGTGATCATTAAAAATAAAAATTATCGATTTCTTTATTTAGATATTAATAATATTTTTTATTAGAGTAAAAAGTTGATATTTTTTAAGTGTTTAAACCCTTTTACAAAAATAGATTAACAACAAATACAAGTCCAATGATTTATGGGATAAAGTAAATAAAAAAACTAGTAAAAAGATAGTTTCTCACCAATAAAATAAACACAAGTCAAGCCACTCAAGTTATGGAGGGAACTTGACACCTAATACAATGGGATAAAACCTATACTATGCTAGACCTTGATCTGGCTATTCACACACCTTTGAAATGAGAATATGATATAAGAACCTATGGGAAGACCTCTCTTCCTTTGTTAAACCAATGTCCAAGACACCTCATTTACCAAATCATCAAATTGAGAAGAAAGTGAAGGGTTGAACTCCTTGACTTGAGATCCTACTTGATTAGAGGATGAATATGACACTCGATAAATCTAATGTATCATGAAACTCTACCTAAAATGAACTCAAATTTAAATTGAATATGGTATAGATATATGAATTTTATTATTATAGATATAAGAGAGCTTTATGGTAGGTGTCTAAAGAGTATGATTCCAGGTATATGTAAAGAATAGTATATATTATATTTTATATTGAGATATTATAAATGTAAGTTTAATATGATATTAATTTGATAAATGGATATGGATGAATCCTAGCATAAACACATGGGATAATTAAAACTTATATACTTTGACACAATAGAGGTTTCAACTCAAATCTATCTATTAATCAAAATGGATGAAAAAAATATATTTTTGTGAATTATTTTGATATTATTATCTTAGCCTAGACACAAAGTCAGTACTATACCTTGGCTATATTTGTTAGGAAGCTTGCTAAAATATAAATTATGATAGGTAAATAATACCATAGAATGATGCCATTATGAATGGTTCATAATACTAGATCTTATCAATAAGAATAAAAAAAGATAGGTGAGAAACAATTCAATATTTTAAGATGAAAATTAGGAGTTCAACAAATAAGTAAACTATCCATGGATTAGAATTCATCATATCTATATGATATTATAACCACACTATTATTTATTAAATTGTTATGAAACATTTGGAATGAATATGGTTAATTGAATACGGCTTTAATAGAACACCATATGATAGTAACATATAATTTCCATGTCTCCTATGTTATCAATATTTTTCTTATGGCTTGATAATTGTATAAATATTAGGAATGTTGATTGATCACAATTTTTTATCATTACAAAATAGAGGTCAAGAATCTTATCTCAAATTATGTTGATGAATTCCATATATTATAATGTATGGCAAATTACAAATCCTTTGCTTCCATTTTGAGATACCTAGGAATGACCAATAAATTGGTTAAACAAGGAAATTTTTTAAGGGTCTAGGGATTTTCGATGATATAGAAATCGAAGTAATTAGTGTAAAAATATAACTCTATGAAATAGTATTTGGCATTAGATTTTTATTGATGTCAACAATTTCAATATATTGGTGTGTTCTAGAATAAAGATCAGACTGGATAGAGATATTGAGATTATAAGTGCCAGAGAGAACAAGTGTAGCCTGATAGAAAATGTGCTAGTAATAGCTCCACACTCATTGGAATGTAGAGACATGCAGTGACATCCATTGGAAAAGATGTAGGATGATGAATGCCCCCGAGAATCATATTGACTGATATGGTGTTGCATCAGGTTAGAAAATTTATGTATGTCAAATGTACATGCATGGAGGTTGCATGGAGTAAATGGCCTCAAATAAGATAGAGAGGATAATGGAGTCGGCTATTGGACTTGCAAGTGGCTAGAGGACCAAGGCCATAGAGATGTGATGACATGATGCAAACGAGCTTAACCAATGATGGCATAGAGAAAAAATGTTGTTGCAACATAACATAACACATCATGTTAGTCCCACATGGAGATATAGAAGGCAAGCATGGGATGTGCTATTGGGACAGGTTATTGGACGAAGAAGATAAAGGCCAATGAAGTGGTAAAGGCATTGTGTAAACTATTCTGACTCGGAAAAAGTAAAGTTGCAATTGTGTATAACATTCCATGTTAGTCACATGCAGTTATAGGGAGTGTCATTCATAGCTATGTATAACATGTTGTGTTGGTTAGACAAATGTTACAAGTGGTGTGCATAACATGCAGGTTATCTCATTCTGCAAGACTACAAAAGGTGACTAGGATTTCAATAACATGATGGTTATGTGACTGCAGATGTCAATAACATGATGGGCTACTCATGTCTATTATGTGATGAGGGATGTGCATAACGCGATAGGTTTGTCACCCTGCTATTCCACGGCCAAGGAGATTGGATAAGGAAGACCATGTGGGGTAACTTCAATGCAAAGAAAATGCACCTCACTATCCTACAACGTGTCAGATTGAATTGGAGCAATCGTGTGGGATAAGAATATTAAAAAGAATGCAGGTGCCCCCGCTATCCCACGACATGCTTGAGTGAGAGTGATGGTCGTGTGGGGCAACATGAAAAGAAAGGTAAATGGCATCCTTCACTATCCCGCAGTCAAGAAGTGTAGAAGAAGACATGCTTACAGGGTAGCATGAAGAGCAACACGAATGCAGTCTCCCACCATTGCACGGCATGATGGATGTGAGTAAGATGACCTTGTGGGGCTAAAAGAACAAAAGGAAAATTGTGCTCATCGCTATCCCAGAACTGGAAAGTTGGAAGTGTGATAGTCTTGCGGGATAAGAAGAACCATGGAGAATGAATTCTCCCTCTATCCCGAACTATGTAAAGTGGATGCATGGTAATCTTGTGGGGTAACACAAGATGAAGGGAGAGATGGAGTCTGCTATCTCGCGACCTGGTGAAGGTAGGATAGATGACCCTGCAGGGTAACAGAAAAGAAAAGAATGAATTAACCTGCCAGCCTGCACGGGTAAAATAAGCATGTAAATGATGATGTGGGGAAATGAGGGGAATGAAGGTAGTGGTTCCCAACATCTCACAGTCATACATGCGATGTAGAGAACACAAAAGGGTTTAAAGTCATTGTGACTATTAAGAGGTGATTCAATCAACATGTTGGCTGCCTGATAGGCAAAATGGTCCATGTGGCAATTGACCAAGTTTGACCAAGTGATTTGGATGTCGATTCAGAATTTTTGATGACTCTTGTGCATGTTGATAGACATAGAGGCCCACATGTCTTTTGACCAACATTGATTGAGCGACTTGGACGTCGAATATGAAGACATGTGGCTTCTTGGTGGTCAAAGAGGAAATCTGATATGCAGAAGTTTGTGATGCTGAATTTAAATGAGGTAGTTGTTAATCCTTTCAGGGTAGGTCGAGAGAGGATGGAGAATGCATTAATGGTGACCACTTTTTAGGTTTTTCATGTGGCTCGAGGAAGGATAACTGATCTCATCGGACAGATGAAGATTACAAAACTTAGTGATTAGTACACAAAGAACTACCTGATGACAGAAAGGATGTATTTAATATGGGTAGATATCTATCTGAGAGATGAGTATATAATTTCCAATCAATAGGAAGATATGATCTCTTAGGAACTCGAGAAGACATCCTTGAATCCAGTGCATACTAATAGATATAGAGATAAACAATCTAGATTCAAAGAAATTTAAGAACACGTTTTTGGCACATCAAATGAGTGGTCTGGGTACTTGAGCAAGTGGCTCTAGATTTCTAGTTGGTTGATAGATATAGAAGGTGGTAGATTTCCCATGCCAAGCTTATCAGAGTGCAAATTGACTAAATGGACGATCTATATGTTGCCTAGGAAATTTCACAGATCTTGTTGCAAGATAATGATGCAAACTATGTTTGTTTGATCTGTGATGACTAATGACCTGGCCGACCTTATGGAGGTGGATGCTAAGTATATAAAGAGTGTAGTATTTATGTGATTTGATAGTGGTAGATAGGGTAGATGATACAAGCTAGCAGTGATCATGAGGAGGACATTGAACTGAAAGAGAGAGGTAGTGATCTGGAAGAATGAGAGTAAGCAGTAGTGTTGCACGATAGACAAAAAAATAGTTGCAGAATATACTGTGGATAGTGCAAAAGTGGAGTGTAGAGATCAATGTCCAGACAAGTGCAGAGTCAAGACAGATAATACAGTGTGAAAGGCAAAGAAAGTGGATTGACTGAGATGCAACCAAAGAACAGTGTGCAAAGAAGTGTAGAGAATAGAAGGTTGGTAGAATGGGCTGATAGAAAAAGATAGAGTGCAAAGAATAGAGATTGAGAACAAGGAAGAGTCACACAATCTCAAGTGCAGATAACACTGTGAGGCAGTAGCAAAACAGTAAGGTATTACAAAACTCATTTGTAACAAGGCTTTTCATTGTATCACTTCATTTATTTAGTCATAGTAAATCTCTAAGTGGGTGCTCAGAGTAGGGGTAGGTGCTCCTTTGAGTAGGTGCTCATAAAGCTAGGGGTTGGTGTTCCTTTGGGTTGGTGCCCATAAACTTCAGGGATTGGTGCTCCTTGGGTTGGTTCCTTAAATATTGTAATCAATTTTACTTGTGAGGCTGGATTGGAGTAGTAGACTCTAGCAGCATTTCTCACCGAGGATTTTTCCCACATTGGGTTTTCCTCGTATATCTGATGTTACGAGTTTGCCCTATGTGTGTGTGAAAATGTGTTCAGTATCTCATCTTATAGTTTTGATTATTGGTATTAAATCTTTGTGTATTTAGATAGTTAAAAATTTGATTACCACTTATTCACCCCCCTCTCAGTGGTCCATTGTGTTTCTTCACATGGGTTTGCTAACATTGTCATAGTTTGGTAAGGTTGTAGATCTAAAGAAATTGTGACACCTTACAAAATTTTACAATGAAGGAATATTTAATTAAATTAAAAATTAGGTGACTTAAGTCAATATTTGAATTATTATGAAGGATTTAATGAAATATAAATTAGTAAAAATTACTATTGCAACACATTACACATGGTTTATGTGGAGGAACTCTTGTATGAAGAAACTCCACCATAAGAGAGGTAAAACATGTATTAACTTTGATTAAAAAGATTACAATACAATATTACTTCCATTATCATCTTTTCCTCTAATTAGGTAGCACTTGTATACCTATGAATAATCTCAACACATCCAACTCTAATATGTTTCTATACCATCTTCAAACTATTTACTTTTTTTCGATAAATAGGTGCATCAATATATACTAGTTAAATAGAGTTACACATATTCACAAAAAAAAGGTAGAAGGACACATGGTCATTCCTTAAATTCACTTGGGAAGTGCCTATAAAGCTTAAAAAATAGTCACTCAAGAAAAGCTCAGAAAGAAAAATAAGTCGCATGGGCAAATCCCAAAAAGAAAAGCAATATACACATGAGTAGAGCTTAGAAATCTAGTAACCAAAAGAAACAATAATCCACATGAGTGTTGAGAGCAGCACTGGATAGCAGTGGAGGGGGATCTTTGTCATCTGAATTACCTTATACATTAGTAGGGTCTAGGGTGATGTTAGGCAAAGACCACTCCTCATCAATAACAACTTCACCTTCCTCCTTATCCTTATCTTCAATACAAACTAGCAAAATAGCCAAAGCCAATTTGGGAAGCCATTTAGAAGAGTCTGGTCAACTACCACCACCACCAAAAGGTAGCCTTATACACATAGAAGCCCACGTAGAGGCAAAACCTCTACATAGTGGAGAAGCAGATAATTTCCTAGTTGAATCACTCTCATTGCTAGAATGGTGGCAAGGACACTAGGACCTTGGAGTCTAAGAACTATGAGATGAAGAACTCCAACCACATTAGTGTCCATGAGGTGGGGATTGGCCACAAGAGACAAAAAATTATAGAGGGACTTGTTGTGACGTTTTCACACATCGCCCCATTGCAAATGGGGACCCTCTACTTTTTAGGCCCTCTTGGTCTTTTGGCTTGCGTTTTTGGGGTCTTTTCGCAGCAGTATTGTCAGTCTCTCTGCTTTGCAAGTGTTTGGGGGTCATATTGATCAAGTCTGCTCTTCATTTCAGTGAGTTTAGTGAAGTCTAGGACTTGTTTTGTCTTTTTGAGGATTTATGCCTTCTGTCCTAGACTTTAGGTGTTTTTGTTAGGGTTTTGGGAAAACTGAACATACAACTAGAATCGAGACCCTTCAAGGGACCTCCCAGTAAAATTTGAGCCCAAACGGAGCAACTTTCTATTTTTAGAAAGTCCCTATTTTTTAGGGATTTTTTCGAGTCCCGGAATGTCACCATTTTGCCAAAAATAAAACTTACTATTTTAGTAATTTCTATTTTTAGTAAGTTTCTATTTATAGTAAGTCATTACTGCACCCTGTCTAGGGATCTAACACTGACACCTAGAAAGTTTCTATTTTTAGAAAGTCAGTACTGGCAGGGTCAGTCAGACAAGGCGACAAGGATCAGGTGTTCACAGACATTTCTAATTATGGAAAGTCAGACAACAGACAAAGATAGCTAGAAATGGGTCAAGTGCTAGAAATCCATGCCTAAAATGAAAAGCTCGGGAAAACACTTCAAAATCACAAGAGGTCAAAACATTCTAAGTCTGGGAGATTAAATGATGGAGAAACCAGGGACAGAAGGAAATCCATGAATCCATGGACATGGTGAAAATGCGCCCAATTCTGGACTGGGGTGCCAAAATGAAGATGCCAAGGAGAGGAGGAAAAATCCATGAATCCATGGACATGGTGAAAATGCACCCAAGTCTAGATTGGGGCGCCAAAATGAAGATGCCAAGGAGAGGTGGAAAATCCATGAATCCATGGACATGGTGAAAATGTGCCCAATTCTAGAGTCAGGCGCTAAATTGAAGATCCCAAGGAGAGGTGGAAAATCCATGAATCCATGGACATGGTGAAAATGCGCCCAAGTTTGGACTGGGGTGCCAAAATGAAGATGCCAAGGAGAGGTGGAAAAATCCATGAATCCATGGACATGGTGAAAATGCGCCCAAGTTTGGACTAGGGCACCAAAATGGGATTTCCATGGAGAGAAGGAAAATCCATGAATCCTTCACACTAGCAAAATTCCACCCAACTATGCAGTTGGGCACCAAAATGAGGAAGGCAAGGACAGATGAAAAAATTTCATGAATCCTCCACAAAGAGAAAACTCCGCCCAAGCTAAAAGTTGAAATTTTTCCTAAGGCATAGAATCCTAGGAGTCAAGGAGGATTAAAAAGCAAAATTCCCCTCGAGCAAATTTTTGAATTTTCTATTTTTAGAAACCGAATCTTGACAATGTGGAAAATTTTATAGATTCGGAATCGTGGCAAAATTCTCCATCCAATGAACCTGGCTCCTAAATTTTAGGAGGATCCCTAAAAAATAGAGATGTTGAAAAGAAGACATGGATAATTCACAAAACAATGAATTCCTTCCTCGGGAGGAATTTTTGCCCCAGCCTTGTGGAGGGCGCCAGAATGAAGAATGCATGGAGAAACAGGCAAATTGCAAGAATCCTTGACCAAGGCATTTTAGCACCCAAGTGAGAGAAGGAGCACCAGATAGAAGGAGGCATGGAGGATTCACAAATTCACTAAATCCTCCACCAAGTCAAAATTTTGTCCAAGATGAAGGACATGCGCCAAAATGAAAGAGGCATGGAGGATTCACAAATTTCATTGAATCCTCCACCAAATCAAAATTGTGCCCAAGAAGAAGAAATTCTAGGAAAGGTAAAAAATTGACTAAGTGTTTGAAATTTCTTCCTTCAGGACATAGTTCTTGGAAATCATGAAAATTGGCTAAGGCATGAAGAATTTCCTTCCTCGGGGTAAGGAACAAATTCCTTTCCAAAGGAGAATTCCTCCACAGCAAGAAATCACACCCAAGGATGAATTGAAGATAAAATTTCTAAGGCAAGGAAGGAATCAGGGGATGAATTGAACAAGAAATTTCCCCCCCAGGGAAGAATTTGAAAAATCCATTTTTAGGGCTCAAATGACCTCCAAATTTAGAAATTTTTGAAGATATGGATACGTGAGAGAATTCTCTCTCCTGGACCAAAACCCTAAAATTGTGGAAATTCCTAAAAAATAGGAGATGGTGGAGAATTGTTGAAAATCTCCTCC
The DNA here is from genome assembly GCF_030272615.1 of Cryptomeria japonica. Classification (NCBI taxonomy): domain Eukaryota; kingdom Viridiplantae; phylum Streptophyta; class Pinopsida; order Cupressales; family Cupressaceae; genus Cryptomeria; species Cryptomeria japonica. The sequence continues at coordinate 281,837,127 of NC_081414.1, read as the reverse complement.
AGAGCAAGGAGAGATCGAGAAACTTCAAGAAAAAATTTTCATGGATCAAATTCTTCTCTCTTGAAGTTTTCTCTCTCCAAGGTTTTCTCGCCAGGTGGCAGCCAAGTCAACGGATGTTGAATTAATGAAGCATCTCTCTACATGCAGCCGTCACATTTATGGCATTATGACATATTCCTTTTGCATGCAGCCGTCATATTCAGAAGATGATGGTGCATTTATGGCATCATAGGCGATTTTTGCATGAGGGTACATTCATTACATAATGGGCACTTCTGGAATGTAATTAATTGTAATGGCATGGAATTAATTGTATATGGGCATGATGGGTTATTAATTGGAAATTCCCACCTTGTTGCATCATGTGTGGAGAATCTTTTGGGCAAACCCTAATTAGGGTTTTGCATGTAATCATGGCTTGAGGCCTATATAAGGGGGTGACCCCCTCATTTGTAAGGTGGGGGGGAGCTTTGTATGAAATTGTTGCAATAAGTTTTGAAATAATAGCAGTGAAACATTGTTCTCTGATGGTGTCCACTTAAGTTATTTTTTCAAAACTTGCATGGTTTCACCTTCCTCACTTAGAGTAGAAGTAGTGTAGTGCTTTGATTTGAATGGAGAATGTAATGGTGTTTGATGAATTTCTATGGTTCATACTTTTTGCATCTTGTTGATTGTAAGTTGCAGTGTAAAGTTAGCCTGAACCCCTTAAATTTGTGCTAAGTTCGATTGTAGATGGTTGTTTGGATTGCGTCATTTTGGGTATTCAAATTTACTTTCTCGATTTGAAAATCCTCTAACATCCCCAGAAGATTGTACTAGTTCTTGCAGAGTTGTAGTTGATCTTGGCGAAGCAGAGCTTGGTTTATTTGAAATTTTTCCACCAGAGCACTATTCATTGTTATCACTACCCTTAGGAGTAGATTTAGATCCTTCTAACCCTTTCCCCTTTACTTTTAGTTCATTTTAGTCCGTTCGAAGAAATAGCATCACAAAATTGCCATATTCGATGATGGAGTTTCAGCCACAACAAAGAGGTGAAGGAGTGATGCAAACATAAGGCCCCTTGGATTACTAGCAATCACATCAGCCAACTAAGTCACGTCCATAGCATAAAGGAACCTTGGAGTCAATTGTTTGAACTTCTTGCAATCTTAGCATGCAATCGTACTTTGATCAAGAGAGAGTGAAGTGACAGTTAGGCAACTTTATTCTATGTTAGACGTTGTCATAAAAAACACGTCAACAGGACCCTAACCATAGTACAAGGGGCATTTCCCCAATGTGCAAGAAGCTCATCAAGGTAAGAACCTCTAGTACTAGCTTGTTGGATTGTACCTGAATATAAAGCATCACATTGTTACAAATACCCACTTTGGTAAAAGCAACACACTAGTATTAATAGAGTTGTGTGAAAATAAAGAAACATTCTTGTCTTTCCCTATGAAAAAAATAATTTCCATCCTGAAAGCATGTTAGATTTGGGCACACTTGAAGGGATGTGAGGCCAATCCCTTAAAAGAACCATGTGCTAGGGAAACAGTATTGGCTGAAAGGGGCAAAAAAAGTCATAAATTCAACTCCATACATTTTGAGCATGGTGACAGAACTAGAAGAGGTGTTTGAAGGAATTTGGCTAGCCACATAATGGACAATGAGGTTCCATGATGCCCACATACCGAAAGAGAGAGCCCATAGGCAAGCCTTGGAAAAGAATACATGAACCAAAATGGGCAAGCTTAGGCTATATGATAAAAGACCACATGTTGTGATACCATCATTACCAAATAGATTTAGGTGACTACAAGTGCCACTGAAGATTCAAAAATGCACCATAGCAAGGTATAGAGAAATATAGTGGTAGCCCAAATATAGTTTGTAGTTATAAAAAACAATGTTGGGAGACCAATGCCAATCTTTCTACCATGGCTTCACAAAGTGAATGCCAATCTTATGTCTCTTGATCTATCCAAAAGAGATCAGATTGGACTTTCATATCTTTCCAAGAGTGAAGACTTATTGAGGCTCTAGAATATAAATCATGTGTGTAAATATCTCATTTGTTAAACAACAAGGCAAGAACCAAAGGCAACTGAGCCAAGGGAAGTCCTTGAATCAAAATAAGTGGAGTCCACCAAAGATCATTTTAGTTGAAATAAATACCATCTAAAAAGTCTGATCCTAGCCAGCAGAACCAGGGCTTAACAACTTTTCAAGCATGGAAACATAGAAGTTCCTTTGATGTGAACTACATCTTTCATAACTAGAAGGGTTTGAAAAGAAATCCCCTTCTAGAAATGGCTCAAACAACCAATTTCACACAAAGAGAAAGTCCTTGATGTTGAGCTAAGAGGAGTCCAATACCACAAAAGTCATGTAGGAGATAACATAACTCCTAAGGAACTTGATGAAAACCCTTGTGGTCTTCCAAAGCTGCCAATAAAAATCTCACAAAAGCTTTTCTAGCTTCAAATAAGAGGCCTTAGAAGGAGCCCAACAAGAGTAATAATAAAATGGGTGGTTGCAAGGATTTTAGAGCAAATCTAAAACTTACTATCCAGTGAGAGCAGCTTGGTAACCCAATAAGAAAGCTTATTCTCAATTTGGCAAGGCTCACATTCTAAAGTTCCACCAATGAAACCTAGAAGGAAAAATAAATGCATAGAAACTGAAAATTTTACCCATGCCCAATCCACTTCCACTCATACTGAAGCAACCATGGTGGATTAGAGAGAAAGGATTGTTGGTAACATTGAGTTTTATGTCAATGAATGGAAAAATTAGAAGCCAGACAAAAGGTATCAAGTCATTGAAGGGCCCCTTTGACATTTTTGTTCTCTTCAAAAGGCGTTAGAAAATAGTTATTTGCAAAATGGCCATTAACCAACTAGTTAGGTGACTTGGGAATAACAATCTATCTAACCCACCATAAAAAATTAAGTTAGCTAGAAGATACCAAAGCCTTCAACTTCCAGAATATATAGAGAGGAAGCAAGAGAAAAAACTTTGTGAATGGAATAGTGAAACTTCCAAAGGCTTGAGATAGGTGACCATTAATGTTGATACATGCAGAGGTGTCTCTAAATAACATCTTAACTAATTGAAGAAAGTTGAGACCAAAACCAAGAGCATCCATCATAAACAAATTGAAATACCATTCAATATGGTCATATGCTATGAAAAAATTAATCTTTAGGAATAGGGCTCACTACCAAAAATAATGGGCCCATTCCATACCTTCCCAATCAACAATAATATTATCTAGGTTAAATCAATATTTAATAAACTCGATCTATTCAGGATAGATAATTTGTGGGAGTTTATATCAAATTTGTAGATCCAGGGCCTAAGAAATGATATTGTATGAGACATTAAGTAGCGTGATCTATCACCAGTTGCTAATGTCCTCTAGATTGCTAATTTTAGGTATGAAATTTATGTTATCTTTGTTAATCAACTTTCCTAGAGATTGATTATGAAAAGCCTCAAGGTAAACGTTGTGTAAATCTAAACCCACACAAGGCCAAATGATTTTGTAACATTCACAAGAGAAACCTTCACAACCAAGAGCCTTATCATTTGCAATGGAACTGATTGCTTCTTTAAGGTCTTTAATAGAGATCAATTACTCACATAAGGTATTTTGGGCATCAGAAAGCTAACACATGACAACCCTCAGGCAATCCTAAAGAGATTTATATCACTCAACAGAAGCATCCTTAGCAATAAAAACCCTCTCATAATGGTGGACAAACGCTTGGTAAATGTCTAGTATCTCTAAGAGCACCATCTAACCTTCGTTAATTTTTTAATGTCTGGTGAAGAATGTCAAGCTTGAAGAGATAGAAAAAAAAAATTAGATGCTTGACCACCCACCTTCAATCAGTAAATTTTGGCTTTGATCTAATCCCCTCTAGTAGTATGGTTGTTCTCAATCTTTTGGGTGGTAGAGATGAGCCACCCTAGCTTGCAAGCTTGGAGAGAAAGTATTGGCAGCGAGCACCTTAGTGGCTATTAGGAAAATGGTCATCTCAACCTTGCATATACATAAAGTTACTATTTTTAGTAGGTTTTCATTTGAGGATGAATTGGTCCAAAATTTTCCCCAAAGCTTTGGATTGGCTAGATAAGCATGCTAGTAAATTTTTGTTGCAAGATCATGTCTATATTTAAAAATATTAAACTTTTCATTTTTGAAAGTTGTGAATATAAGTTTCATAATCAATTTTGAGGGCTTTAGAGGCTCTAAAATAGCGTGAAAAATGTGTGTAACAAGTGTATTGGGCTATAGATTGATAGAACACATCACAATATTTCCAATGCTTCAAACAGTTTGTCAATTGGACACTCGATTCAAAAGTTACGACCTCTAAAAGTTGTCTCTCCTAAAATGAGAAATATAAAAATGCATTAGACACATAAATGAGCTATAAAAGGGAGGTACAAATGTTGATGTGTGTTTTGACACATCATAGGGCATCTGGGATTGTAGATAATATGGGTTCCACTTAATTGGGTGGTTTTAGCCCATGATTTTGTAATACCATTTAAGATTGTATCTCCTATATATGAGATGTGTGAGATGGAAGTTGTGTGTAATAGTCTTATAACTATTGACCTACCATTGAATCCCTGGCTAGTGATACTCCTCTGAAAATATTACTCTGCAATTATTTTTAATCTATTATTGACTTATAAATAATTATACATTGGGTGGCTTTTGGAGTGTGGGGTGTTTCTCCTCAAAGGGTTTTTCCCACGTAAATCACCATGTTGTGGTATGCATGCTATTAATGTTTATTTTTGAGAAGTTTCTATAACTATTGTAAGGATATGTAAAAGTTTGTGCATTATCCTCCTCTCAAGGTTAGTGTAGGAATTTTTTTTTGCTACTTAACTTCTTTACAGTAGCATGGTGGATATTTGAGGTGATAGCCTCATAGGATCATCAGTGAAACATGACAAGTTAGTGACCATAAATGTAGAGGAAATGAGATGTGCACTAGATAACATGATTCCACCAATAAATCCATCATGATTGTTGAGTAGGAAAACACTCAAGGTTCCAGACCCTTTGGATGTAGGCTAATGCGGATTTATAACTTAGCTAATATTTATTTAGAAAGAAATAGGTTTTGGAAGTTTGATCCATGCCCACTTGCCAATTAATGTTGAACTTGATGGGAAAGTGGTCTAAAAAAGTAACCTAGGGGAGAGGCATAACTAGAGGAGCTTGATAAGAGGAAAATGAAAATAAATATTGTGTCATTATCATGGCACAATCAAGTCATTTAAGGACTTTGTCATTTTGTAGCCTAAATTTTCTCCACATATGTCAAATAAATTATGGGTGGCGATAGAAATTATCGGGATCATAAAGACCCAATTTTTTGTGCATATAGAACCATGCCTCCCATTTGGTAGTTGTGTAGTGAAAAGGTAATAATCCCTCCTTATTAGAAGCCACCTCAACCATATTAAAATCACCACATAGAACCTAAGTGGGAAAAGGTATTGAATCCACAATCCACCACCAAAGAGAAAATCTCTCAACAACATCATCGGGAGCATAAACATTAATGATCCTAAAGAAATAATTATTGATTGACATGAGGATCCAGATAAGCCCTTGAGTGGGATCAAAGCCACAATCAATCATACAATATTACCACCCCTCCACAATCCCTCTCATTATCTGAGGCAAATACCAAAATGAATGACCAAATAACCTAACATGCCATAGAAATCATGAAAGAATCAATCTTAATCTCTTGAATATATAATAAATTAATAAAAAGATAAATATTTTGAGTATCGCACATGGAATACTTCCTGACAAGTCTATGAGACCTTAGACAATTCATGACAAAAAATTCATAATTCAAAATCTTGCATGTCATCCTCCTCCTTGAGAGAGGAGAATTATTTTGCAAGAAATTAGAATCTTTTTAAAATCTAGGTAATCCATTCCTTTTCTTTTCTAGAACAATCTTGCATTCCTCCACGCACCCAAAAGAGTAGTGAAAATGACACAAACTATGCGGCTACGTGGAGAGCACCAATGCCAACTAAGGTGTTCACACAAAATCAGGACAAACAAAATCCTCAACAAAAATATCCTTCCCCTTCTTGGAAGGGCTTGAAATTGGAAATTATGGTTGTGACTGCATACTCACTGGCTCATGGGGCTTTTTTTGGCACACTAGTGGATAAGGCAACCTTCTCATTATGGGTAACCATAGTCCACTTTTCCTTTTTCTCTAGCTTTGGAACCTCTAGAACGCATGGAGGGTCTAGAACCTTGGCAGGGGACTTAGCCCTCAGATTAGCTAATGGGAAATCCTTATTGTTATACTCAAAGGATTGGCAATAGAAGCAAGCTCTAGGAAAATTAAAATAGAGCACATATTGGTTGTTGCAAATAAATCCTATTTAAATATCAATCATCTCCTTGAGGTCATGAGACAAGTCAACCTTAATAGAAACCCCTTTTTGGTGTCGGGCATGGTAAAAATAGTTAGGTTAGACATAAACAAACTTTCCAAGAGATTAAGAAATAGCATACAAAAATACCAACAAGGCAAAGGAAAAATTAGAAACTTAATTTAAATAAGAACACATAGTTTATCATCTAAGAGAGTAAATTCTTGAGAATAATATTGTAAAAACAACAAGGATGACCTAACATACCAAGGAACATTTTGAAAGATGACTTGAACATGGCTAACTTCAACAAAGTGAAAAAGAAAAAAACCTTTTGTCAGGATTTGGACACCATCTAGGTGGGTCCCATGAGGAGCTCCTTCCTTAGAAACCTAATCCTAAAACATACTTGTAAGGGGAACCCTCCCAACAAAATATCATATAAGAGTATGTTGTTTTAACTATTGACATGCATTCAAAATCCTGAATGGGTAAAACCACATCCATAGGTTTATCAAAAGGCATGCCTCATGAAAAACCTTGGACACAAATTTCCAATGTCATTTATTAGGAGGATCCATTATTGCCAATATCTAGAGCTTTAGCACCAACAAAAACTGCTTGGTTGAGGTTGCTCAAGGCCATTATGAAACTAAAAGGACTCCAGCATTTAATGCAGTATGACACGGGATATCGATGGTGACAAACATTGTGTGAAGAAAATACAAAACCCTAGGAGAACAATTATATCACATTTAGGATAGTGATGAATTCCCCTCTTTAGCTATATCTTTACCACTATAAAAGGAACTAATTTATAGAGATAAAACCAAATATGAGACCATAAATTCCTCTTCCCATTTCCAATATTTTGGTTACCTCCTAGAGTGTTAAATATCATCACAAATACATCCCAAAAGTATTTGTTCCCACTCTCCCAAGTGCCCAACTTTGAGAATGACAAAGAAAAAATAATAAGGTGCCTAAAATTTCTTTTTCTTAACTCTCTCAAGTGCTCAACTTGTGGAATGCCAAAATATGCAAGTTCAATACTTAAATATTCACTCACTCTTTCTCAAGTACTCTACATGTAGGTTAATTTTTTAGATTATTATGATCTCTTATTTCTTATTAATATATTAAAAAATAATATGTTAGATTAAACATTAAAAAATTTCCAATAACACCCTATGTGCCTAAAGACACTTCCCAAAGATATTAGAAATATGGAAAATGACATAGGATTTACAAGGTAGATGGTACTTACATCTTAATATAATAATCATGTATATTTTGATGGTTGAAATTGATATAGAAGAATAAGATATGATCTTCAAGTTTTGGGTTTTCAAAATTCATCTTCTTTTTTCATGGTAGTTTGCACAAGAATGGGAACATGCATGGTTGTGCACATACTTAAATTATAGTGTTTGTTCCTAAATGTTAGTAGCATGTATGATATATTGGTTTCCAAATGCGTGTAATCACATCCACTATAAGTGTTGGAATCATCTATAACCTTCAATTGAATGGGAAAGAAAGTTTGAAAGTAAAAAATGTTATGGTATTTTTCTTTGGATCCCAAGGTTGATTTAAAAGTTCATGTGAGGATTTTTTGTGTATAAACTTAGGTAATTTTGATAAAGGTGGCATCTACAAGAATAGAATGGATGGTTTTTTGTTATTTTAATTGTTTAATTATTAAATTATGATATTTTTACAACTATTGAATTTTTGTGATGAAAGGAATAGGTGAAAAAGTTTGTAACAACGAATTTAGAAATTTAAGCAAGTGGATACATAATTTTATTCCTCCTCTCCATCTAAAGATAAGCCATTATACTTTGAATTATGACAACTCTAGTATTTTGAAAGGAGATTTGAAATTATGTGATGCAAGAGCATCTAGTGGTGTAAGGGCAATCCTGCATCACCAAAAAAAAATCTTTTTTGTTAGTTTTCTTTTAATGTTTTTGCATTTCTAGATACCCATTTGAGAAAATAACAAATTTCAATTGTCAGAATTGTGCTACTGATTTTTCTAGCCAACTTGCTATTTTGAAGAAAGCTTCAATTTCAAGTCGGATGGAGAAAGAAATTTGTGGGAAGCTTTAGAACATAAAAATAAGCACTTTGTTGAAAGAATCGGGTCAAAATCATTTACGGTTTGAAAGTTATTCAAGTTTCAGTTTCCCAAAAATCTGTTGAAATCTCTTTCGAGTCAAATTTGAGGCACTAAATGGTCTCGAACAACCCTAGAAATGGAGGGAATCAGTAGAGAGGATTTTTAGTGCATTTTTCAATCCAAGAGATTTCCAACAGTTCAAACGGTGCATCAATTGGACCACCAGATCAAAAGTTATGGCTGCCAGAAGTTGAACAACTTTTCGAAAAGTTTCTAGTTTTCGAATTTGGCTCAAATTCAAAATTTCCAATTTCAAGTTTTGGCACTAAACTACCAGATTTCAAATTTCAAATTATACTTTTGGCTCCAAATCGAGGGAAGCTATTTAGGACCCATTTTCAAGAAACTAGGCGAGTTTTTGGGTGGGAAAAGTTGGATTGTGAAAAAAGGGGATTTTTCAGAATTTGTATAAGTTGTAATGTGTTGCAGCTTTTGAGGATTTAATCCTCCTGAATGTAATTGCATGTACTAAAGATAAATTTCAATCAATAATAAAATAGATCTTTTGTTGTCTCTATTGTTGTGTTTTCTAAGTCTCGGGTTATGCCATCATCATTATGCATCATGTTATTAAAATGTTATGTGGGATGAATTGAACTTAAAAAATGTGTAAGAAACTACATAGATCCATGCTATAAGAAGAAAAAATTGTTAAGTTAAAAGTAATTTAATATATCAATGTGTTTTAGTTCAATTAGTTGAGGACAATTAGTGAGGATGATGGTATGCTCATAGATTATTTCATACATAATGGTTCAAATACCTCATAGGTGTAATTACGTTGATCTTGATCCTCGGGTGATTTTGGTAGGATAGAAACCCCTACCCATGGTAACTTAGCCAAAAATAGCTTCTAGCTTATATGTATGCTTAAAATCCTCATGTTCTAATATTCTTTAGAAAGGTAGATATGTCGATATCTATATAATCTAATATTTTTATATAAATAATAATTTTAAGTTGTGTACACATATACATATGTAACATGTATATACATATACGCATATAGATATGTATGCACATGTTTTATTCCTTAAAATAGGATAATTGGGATCATTATAATTGATGTTACAAGTTCATTAAATTATTGGAAAGGAATAGTGTATAATGGTCAATTAGTCTTTAGGAATATTTTTATTCTTTTTCTTTATTAGTTAAGTTTTATCCTATTAGTTGTCGCTTTTATCCTAATTGGACAAAGCATCTTGTAATCTTACTTAAGGATACTTTGTCTCTTTGTTTAATATGAAATATTTTGGTTATCATTCTTTGTTATATTTTTCATAATATGGTACATAGACCAAGATGAGCTTCGAGATCTGAGAATGCATGAAGAGCTACGAAGTACTAGTAGTAGTGACATTTTGAAGAACATTCAATGCACAACAAGTTCCAAACAAGTTCCTATAAAATTGTACAAAATTGTCAAGGGAAAAATATTAACATAGCCTGGTTGAGGAAAATTAAAGAATTTTTATTGCTAAAAATTGTGTTTTATTTTTTATAAATGATGTGTTCATTCTATTCAAAATCATAGAGGATTTTCTTTGAAAATTGTAAGACCAATTATTCTACAAAACCATGGGTTATTCCTCTACGAAATTCAAATTCAGTTTTTAATGTCCCCTTCTTGCACCTATCCATCTTAGCTTTCCATTAACCTATTCTTGGGTTCCCATACGCTATTTAGAGTTGGTTAGGGAACTCATTTTTCTAGGGAGAGATCAAGTTCTTAGATTTAGTAGTTTTTTATAGTAGTGCTAGTTTTAGTATATGTTATTTTTCATAAGTGTTGTTTTGTGTGCTTAGTATTTTCCTCAACTTTAGTTTTTCTTTATTACAAATTGGTTTCTTTTTTGGTGCCTTGGTGAATTTTCTAAAAAGGTGATGAAAATTATATTTAATATTTTGACTTAAATGTTTTAAATGTGACCTTTTATATTTAAGTGTTAAATGTTTTGAAAAATTATGTCCCCAAGTTGGACAACTATGGGGGCCCTTTTTGACGGATTAAAATATTCAAATATTTGAAATGCCCTAATTTTTCCTCCAAGTTGTATATATTAGAGTTTGGGCTCTCATTTTGGTATTCTGAGTTTGTAAACATATAAAGATGTTATCAAAATGAGATTTGAAGTTCTTCGTTGAGTTGTTGAGGATGAAAATCCTCTACAATTTATCTAGTTTTAGTGGTGAAAGATCCACCCTAGGTGGCTTAATATTTTCATTCAAAGAATACATTTGATTTTTTTGAGTTTGGTGGTTTGGGTTTTGCAAGGATGAATGTTTATATGGTATTTTAATTTATGTACTTTTGGTTTTCTAGTGTGACTAGTGATATTTAGTTATTTTGATGAATTTGCATGTTTTGGAGTGAAAATATAGACCTGTTCGTACAGTTCCATCCATAGGCAGATTGCCATTTTTCTTGACATCTCCTAGAGTATCATGTATTTGCTTCTAGTTATTGTTTCATTATGTTTTCTTCAATTGGGTGACTAATTTCCACATGTCATTTGATAGTTTTTTATTTAATTTTTTTTTTTAAAAGGAATCACCTCCCTAAGCAAGTCTTATAGGTGTCAGTTGCTTTCAAATCTATGACACGAGTTTATGGTGATATTTGAAGATAGTAAAATTACCTCTCTAAGAAATTTATACTAATAAAGAATATAACATGTGTTATCAAGGTAATTTGGAGTGGAAGAAGAGGTACTTTTGGGAGACAAGCTAGCCATCCCAATACTAGATATCAACAAAAATAGCTACAACAGTTTATCTAGAAGTTTTATGAGCATAATCCAATCCAAGTAAAATGTTTCCTCGATGTTAAATAGTTTTGACTAGATTTGGAAAAGTCTTTGTATGCTTGGGAACAATTCTTGACATATTGTGCTACCTTGGAAGTCTGATTTTAGTCAAGGTAAATCACTATGTATTGTTGTTGATCAGTGAAAAACATTTTACTACTTTTAAGAAATCTATGATTAAACTTTTAGACTATAGATCAGAGGTATTTCAATGTGTAATATTTTTTCAAATTTATTTATTTTAAATATAAAAATTTAGTTTATGATATTGTATTTTCGTATGATTGATGTATAAGATCTAAAACAATAAAAAGATATAGATAATATATCATCAATAACTTCCAATTATTTAGCAAGTTATGTTGAGTGGATAAAGTGTTTCAAAAACAAAATAAAAAAAAATTAGGTGTGCATGCTATAATGGTATAAAAGCTTAGTTCCTATGACCAGTCTATTGGGTTAAGCTATGTAGAAACCTTTTACACATCATTACAAACTAAGAGGGAGAAAATGAAATACCAACTTTCCTATCCAACTAGTAAAATCTATAGACCCTTTCACAACTACTCAAATAGTGCAAGGGAGTTTTGGTGGAAGCAATGATAGTTGAATAAAAAATACACAAAATTCATCAAGTCCACTAAGTGGTATGCCATAAAGATGTTGGAATCAAGAAACACTGAGAGGGGGGGTGAAACAGTATTCTACCGGTTATCTTATTTTCAGATCTAACTTTAAACCACCGGAAGCAAATGCATGAAAATGAAATGCAGAAACTCAAAACAACCAACCATAAAATCATAACACCAAGATTTTTACGTGGAAACCCAAATGGGAAAAACCACGATGGGATTTGAACCCACAATATTCTTCCACTATGGCCAGTAGAAAAACAATATTACATGAGGGGGAATGCACAAGCATTCAGGCACACTGTCTAGAGCTCACTGCTCAATTACAATAAGGGCTACAACCCCAGAAGGATCATTGCCTTACTGATCAATTACAGTAATGAAATATAATGAAATAACTCCAAAATAGCTATGTTTCCTATCTTAGTCAGCTACCAGATCAAGAATGTGCATGTGAAATTGCACTATAAAGGATTCTCGATTACCACTCGCTCACATATTAACCATACCACACACCAAAAACATCTTCTGCACCGGTCTTATATATCTACAATCACAAAATAGACCATTCACCAAGTCGGCCTACTAATGTAATGTGTAGTCATATGATAGCTTGACCGGATCACCAAAGATAAATGTGGATCACCAAATAGGTGTTAAAATGATGTCTCTATATCGGCCCAATCATCCTATACACAATTCATAGCACCGCAATCACCGAAAATCTTTTGGACCAAAACTGCTCAACTCAACCTGAAATACCGGTTAACATCCACTTCTGAATATCAAGATCCATGATTACCAGATAGGAATTTCATTTAGAGTTTCCATCAATGAAAACCCTAAACCATTAATCAAGCATCAGCAACCACTAGATGAGTGTCAATTGCCAACAATCTCCCCCTTTGGCATTGATGGCAACACTCGTGAAGAATAACTAAGTGTTGAAACTTGTACACCAGATCAAAATTGCTAAGGCTCCCCCTTACACAAAGAATTCTGAAACTTGTAACATGCTATGTACATTACACTCTTCTAATGTACATTTTTCACTTTTTCTCTCCCCCTTTGGCATTGATTGCAACACTCATGAAGAATAACTAAGTGTTAAAACTTGTACGCCAGATCAAAATTGCTAAGGCTCCCCCTTACACAAAGAATTCTGAAACTTGTAACATGCTTTGTATATTACACTCTTCTACTGTACATTTTTCACTTTTTCTCTCCCCCTTTGGCATTGATGGCAACACTCATGAAGAATAAAAGTGTTGAAACTTGTACACCAGATCAAAATTGCTAAGGCTCCCCCTTACACAATGAATTCTGAAACTTGTAACATGCTTTGTACATTATAGTCTTCTACTGTACATTTTTTACTTTTTCTCTCCCCCTTTAACAACAATGCCAAAGATGGGGTGTTGTCCAAAACTTGTATACAAAGATACCTGCCAGAGACTTTACAAGTACTTAAAGAAATCAGCAAAAATGGTCTTCAAAAATCCTAGGTGAGTTTCCCACCCACTCTTCAAGTTATCCAAAAGTGTGATGAATGCACTGAATGTATATGCATGAATCTCCACCTCCTTCTGTTCAAATGGAACAGGTTATCCTATAACCTTCATACAATCTACCTTATTACTCAACATGGTGTCCAACTGGGGGGAAATCAAATTTTGGAGTTCACCAACTTTCCTAAAAAAAAATTCCTTATCCACATTGAGGCTCTAGATTTGATCATTGAGAGCCATTATCTGCCCTTCTACACTATTGGTCAGAGCTACATTAGGATCAAAGGACTGTGAAATACTAGCAAGTTTACCCTGGCAAACACTTATTTGCTTATCTATGTATACTATGAACTTTAGCAAAATAAGACAAGACTTATATATTTTACCACCTTCTGATAATGCATCTGAAATAGTCTATAGACTTTCATTCAATATGACTATGTCATTTTCTATCATTTTTCAGAATGTCTGCATTCTTACCTCCTTGAATCTTTCTAATAGTCACTTATTAGTAGACTTTTCCAAAGAATCAAAATTGGTACTTCATTATTAATCAATTACCGGAGGGGCTAGAATTAGGATCAAGTTGTACACCCGAAACCACCTTCTGTAGCACATCAATAGACATCAAAATAAGCTTTAAAAAAAGAATTACAATCTTTACCCCTTTTTTATTTTGCATGAATTGTGATCTCCATCATGGCCTTAGTATCATTTGTAATTGATAGACTGTACCTTTGTCACCTTTTGTCATTATAAATGATGTTATGTGTCATTAACAAGGGCATGGTTATTTTTCTTAATGGATGTCTAATTTTTGTTTCCTTCATTCATGAAATATGGATCATGTGTAATCACTCTTTAAATTTTATGAAAATTGGTTTCAAATGGCATTTATTCTGCAAGGTGTAAAGGGATTTGTCATTTCAAGGTATTGAGGTTATCAATTTTGTTTGGCCTTTACGGGTGCTTCCCATGGGATGATTTGAATGTTATGATATATATCTAATTTACTTTATTCATTTCATTCTTTTCCCAAAAATGAAGGGTCTATGGCATACTGTGCTCGATCTGCAAGATAGGTTCCCCTTGTAGAGTGCTTCTAGTCTTCTGTAAAAATTTTGCAATCATTGAGGTTTCCATTCCTTAAAAATCATTTGGTTTGGATATCATTCTTCCTTTTTCCTTTTCCCAAACCCCTTTTTTAAACAAAGAGTCAGATTCTAAAACCCCGGAGGTTGCTTCACAGGTCATATCTGGTCGCACAACTATGAACGTCCTGAACTGCCCTTGGAAAATGGCGAAATCCAGTTTCGAGGATCAATAGTTTTTTCTTGGCACGCCCTGTAGGACCCTAGAATTCCTTCTCCAATTGAAGATTTGGTCTACTTGAAGGAGTAGTGGATGACTATTTCCATGAATACCCATAAATAACCACAAAGGATGCATTCATAGCGTCATATTATGAAAATTGCAATCATCTAACACCTAGAAAGATGTTGCATAACTTTCAACAACAGTTGGAGGCTATTGAGATGGATAATTGGCAAGCTTGAGAAGAAGAAAAGAATGGATAATCACCAACTTTAGTCTCCCTATTTGTTAATGTCGAAGATTCAAAGAAAGAATATTGTCCCCTAGAAGAGATCGACCCTGACAAAGATTGGTGTTTCCCTCTTCCTTTCTTGGAAAATTTATTCCTAGCAGACATTCTACTTCTAGAAACAATCCCCCTCTACAAAGGTGGACCAGTAGTTTGGAGCTCAAGCCATTTGAATCAATTAAAAAGGGAATTTTTGCAGCTCAACGCTCTATCAAAATTTCCTATTACAAGTGTATCATAGGAGAAATCTTGTGAAAGCTTCTTCTTGACTCCATAAAAGATTTTCCCCGTGGAAAAATTAGTGTTCCCATTAGAGGTTCCACATGACTAGAGATAGAGATGCAAAACCTGAAGACAAATGAAGCTAATGACGATAGCTTCTAGGACAAGTTAGAGATTTTTTGCTCATCGTTCACCATTGAATGCCAATAAAAGTGGGTGAAAGATTGTCAACTCCCTAAATATCACCCCGAGGAAGCCGAGGAGCCCAAAAATGGCTTGAACATGATTTGCGTGAAAATGCATACCTTAAAGAAGAGTGCCTCCTTTGAAAAATCATATTCACATTCAACTCTCACACAAATGTCCAATTAGGGATATTATGCAACAACAAAAGGAACGAGTGATCAAATTTGTCAACTCTTCAACCCCTAACCAAGATCCTCCACAAGTAAAGCCATCTATCATGTTATCTCTAGGGTGTGAGTTATTTAGGTTTACATATGCTATCATCTCTAGAAGATACGAAAGATCCCTCAATAGGAATCTATCATGCACCTATTCTTATTGGTGTTTCCTTAAATTTGAAAGGAAAAAGAGCCTAGAGAAAAAGGGAAGTTATTTTAAAAGGAAAATCAATGGTTTCGTTTAAGTTAAAGAGAAATGTTGGTTAGAGTAGGTAAGGTTAGTTATTTTTCCTTTCAAATAAGCACTTCGATGCATGTGCTTTCCCTTTCAGGTAGGTTTGTACAATAGGTGTTTTTCCTAAGTGCCTCGTGAGCATGTTTTGTGTGGTGGAAGCCTTGTGTTCTCTAAATTTTGTAGATCATTTTCAAAAATGTAGTGGATTTCCTACAGAAAAACACTAAAAGCGACGTTGCATGTAATGCCCCGCCAAGAAACCCTAAAATAATCAACTAAATACTATCGAAAAGAGAGCAAATAATTTTTTTTTAACATTAACGAACTTAAAGATACATTAAGTTAATCATTGCAATAACATTTGCACAAGTGGAAGACTTATCTTAAACTCCTAAAGGGTTTCCAACAAAGATTACTCGATAATCCAATGAGCATTAAGGTTTTGTTAATCCAATTAACAAAGAGATTGATTAACTCTACTCTTGATAGAATGACTACCATAAGAACATAGAAATTTAAATTCCATAAGAGATTAAACTAGCATTATTGAATATATACAACCGACATAAGCTACATCCATCATAATCCATATTACTGCATTTAATTAATAACCTCATACATACAATTAAGATTAATATCACCTAAATTACATTATAGATTTTAACCATAATGCCATTCATACATCCAAAATTAAAAGGAACCAGATGAACACATACACCATACAACACCAATTGATATCAGAGTTCACCCCTAATGGGCTACATCTTCAGGTCTGCTTCAAGTGCAAGACCATTCTAATAAATAAAAGGTGAAAAATTACATAAGGTTCACATCAATTACATCCTGCCATCAATGCGTACAAAAACAAATAATACATATGACCGCATGGGGTCCAAGAGATACATGAATGATCCAAGAAGCAGAAAGAGGATCCATTTGAAACATGGTATGGAGTAAATACAAGAGAACAACTAGAGAACCAGCAAAACTAAATCCTCGCAATCCATTATAAGAGTCACATGATCTAACATGAATATCAGGTACTCACAAAAAGCATAAACAAACATATATGACTCCCACAATAGTGCTCCAAGCAAAATCAACACAAACTGCACACTAGTGAACATAAGGGAAGACTGTCATCACATAGATTGGTATGGTCACCCTAGCAGGCCTCCATAGGTCCTAGCCCCCATCCACTAGGCTACCCTAGTAACCTTTCTCAAACCTCCAGCCCCATCCAAGTCTCATGTGGACCCAACACATCCTTTCGTGAAGACAAGGTTGTTGGTTTACCATTCCAGGCCTTCTCACTGCATCCTAAATCAGTACTAGCACCCAACCCATGAGTGAGGCACAATTATCTTACTTAGTGTTTTCATCTACCAAACCCCCCTAATAATTTATTAAGTTATCACTTATTTAGACAAACTTTCAATGGGTTATCTTTCTTACCACTTTGGGCACCACTCCCACTCGAAAGCCACTCTCCCATATGACACTTAACCACAAATCAGACGAACTCCCAAAACCAAGGTATACACAAGAAATAGTATACAGAGTTCAAAGCAATAGAAAATCACTTGGCCAAACAAGCCTTTGCCCATAGTTAACAACTGATGATTCTTTGTCTAGAAACATGACCAGATACGATAACAACCTCATGAAACAGCTCAAACACATATCCAAGGACTTACAATTTTTGAAAGCAAATACGAATACAGTAAATGAAAATACACATATTTGCTACTCTAATATGACGTTAATTTATCCATTTCATTTAACATACAATTTAGCCAAAGCTTTCTAATCCATCTGAATTTTCAAAATACTACATTTGAAAAATCACCATAAATCAAACACCAAAATATACATTTATGCATTTGAACTATACATATAAAAATAAATTAATTAATATATGTATTTATTTGTCTAAAATCAATATTTCACTAAAATGACAATATCATTAAATTTCTAATTATATTTTTCTTTAATTTTCTAATTTCAAAATTTCCCAAATACATATGGTTTATTTTTCTAATTTCTCCAATAATATATTATTCAATTTTCAAATTTTCCAAGTAATATTTTAATTTCAAAATTTCCATATAATATATTATATAATTTCCAAAATATCCATTTTCCATTTTCAAATTTCCCAAAATGATTTATTTTAAATCCACCAATATATATATATATATATATATATATATATATATTCTAGTATATCTATAAAATAATTTTTAAAAACAAATTAAAAATAATATATAAAAAAAACTTTATTTCAAATATTTGTAAGCACCTTAAAGGTGTTGCCCACGTGGAGGGGCCCACCCATATGGGTTGAGCGCTGCCCATACTTGGGACAACGCTCCCCAAATCATGGGGATCCCCATGTGGTGGTGGGGTGCAATCTTCGGGCTCCCCACTACCACATTAAAATATATATGTTTTTCAAAATAAATACATTTTTTTAAAAGAAATGCATTTACAGAGACACAGGAAGACTCGGAAAAAAATTTTGAGTCTTCACATCAAACTCAAATTTTTTTTTAAGTTATTAAGTTTAACAATAAAAATTTAATTCCTTTCTTCTTCTTCTTTTTTGAAATCAAACCCTCCCAATACCAGGTTTATTTAGAAATTTTTTCTAAGTCTAATAAGAACAAGTAATGATTTTTTTTTTAAACTAATTAATTCTCAGGCAACAAATTTCACATTTTTTCCCCACCTAAATTTCACCATAAGAAATCTAATTTTCTTTCTAAAATCAAAATGAAATCTTCAAACAAGAATTTTTCTTACAAAACATAGAGAAATTTCACAATGCAACATGAAATTTTCCTTTACAACAATACCCAATTTCAATTTGAAACCAATTCTTTTCACAAACTAGAAAATAGATTTGGGGGTAAACTAAAACTGATTTAAACTCATAGTAATTTCACATTCCCAAGCTAAATGAATGTTTCAAATAAATTTTGACATCAATTCTTTTCACACACAGGTTTCTTCAATCAAATAATTTTTTTAAAACAAAACATAGATATTAAAGAAAGCCAGAATCCAACCTTAATAGCTATCCAGGAAGAAATCTGAGAAGAGCCCAGCCTGCAATCTGGAAGAATTTCTTCAAACAAAGATGCCCCCAAAAAAATTTCAATCCAAACCCAAAACTCCCAATTTAATGAAAAATATAGGTTATAAAGAAAATTTTGACCTAAAAATCTATTTTAGGTTAAAATTATTTTTAACCAAATTAAATCATTTCCAAATAGTTAATATTCAAAAATGCTTTTCTCTCCCTCATTTAATTTTCTCAATTTAGCTCAAAACTAAAATTTCTATTTTAAAAAGTCAATGAGGGTAAGATTTTAATTTTCTAATTTCCAATAAACTTTTTCCAAAATGCATACAAATGATCTAATTCACAATTTGAAAATAACAATTAATCAAACTTGCTAGAAATATGAATTAAACAATTTGATTTATTGATTGATCACACAAAAGGGGTCCTATTTAATTTAATCCCTTTTATTTACGAATGTGCAATAAATATATTTAATTATTTAATCAATTTAAGATTTAATAGTTAATTTCACAAATGCGTAACACGTAACTCAAGAAAACTAGATAAACTCATGACCCACATACCAGACATAGGTAACTGACGGACGACCGACAATACTCACTATTGAGCTTGGCTAGGGTTAAAATGTAGGGTCTTACGACTATCTCATCCACTTCCATTGGACCAATAAGGCACGCTCAGACCTGTGAAGCCAGGTGGAGATGATACCTCGTACCTACATGGTACTTGTACCTGCAATTTCCTACATCAACAAACCACACGTGCATATATATACAAACACAGTAGACACACCGGTGAAGGAGAATCATGACGTTCCATGTCTCACCGAAATAAGTGAAAGAAAATCATCTCCTCGCACCCCATACACCCAGAAACATGATAACATGTATATAACACATTGCACGCATAAAATAAATGTGTTAGTCTATGTCAGTATTCCCATATAATAATATTTAACCATCATTAAAGGAAATAATGTGTAAACAAAATATACTGAAACTTAAATCAAAGTATAACACATCATAATGTAATGTCTGAAAAAAAAATATTACAATAAAATGTCTCCACTAATATCCACTAAAATAGTCAACTAAAGCCAAAGCATGAATCTACAAAGTCTAAACAAGGGATGGGTATTACATATATATATTCAATAAAAGTGTTAGCCCGAGGTCAATAACACAAATCAAATTAACAACTAATCATGCATAAGAATTAATGCGTAATCAACATTCATTGATACACACATCAAACATAATACATGAATATAACATCACAACATGGTATATCAACCATCCAAGTAAGCCACTAAAAATTCAACCAAGGCCAAACCGGGTTTAAAAGAGTCTGATTAGGGAAGGGGTACTACATTGCAAGAATAAGAAAATCTTAAAAGGTAAAAAAATAGAAAAAGACAGATTGATAAAATCATGCCATTCAAGAGGTATCTGCATTTCGTTTACTAGTTTCTATATATGGTAAAGATAGCCTTCATTCTTTTTAAGAGGAACAAACAAAAGACTATGTGATTTAAAATTATTCATCTTACATCAGAATTAGATTCCACGCAAGAGAAAAATAAATTTGATATACATGCAAAGAAATCTAGTAGAAGTCGTATATATTCCTATTTATATTTTTTTAAGTGGTAATTACATAAGGTTATAAATATCATTTTCAAAATATCAAAATTACAAAAAGGTTGTCATTTTTTTTTATTTTCTTTTTCTTTCTTCTTTCTTCTTTCTTCTGGTTGATGTAAGCAGTCCCCAACAACAAAAGAGAGAGCTCCCTGAGTCAATCAAATACATTTTGATTGTCATCGTTGTTCTCATCCTCGAAGTCAAAATCATATGACCACTCGTCCCCTTCAGAGTCCACATTCCTATCAAAGACCAAGACCCTAAATTCTTCAATCCAGCCCATGTTTAGAGTCGAGGCTTGTCTTGGGAGATTTTTGAGAAACTCACATGCAGAGAAGGAATGGTCTTTATGCTCTTCTAGGCACATATTGCATTGCCAACGAAGGGAATCTAGGGTACAACCGCAACTCTCTCTTCAAATTCCTTTAATCAGCCGTGACAGGAAGCCCGACCACATATTGTACATTCCTTAGAATGTGGTCTAGTCTATTAATGAGTTTATATCCAAATAGCCATAGGTCAATTTGGTTATAACAAGCATTGGTTCGCCCAAATCTAGCAAAGACCCAATAAAATGCGACACAATGTCTATGTCCACCCGATACATGTCCTCATTGACAAGGAAATCCTTTTGAAGCACCCACTTCACTACTAAAATGACTAAGTCATTATCCATCCCCAGCTGACGTTAAAGGCAAGCATTGCTAACCCTCCTAAGGAAGGCTTGTTGGACTTTCGATGTTGTCAACCTCACTGGAGTATCCATTTCTCACAACAACAGTTTTCCCTCTCTTAATCTCTTCATAAACAACTTACTTTTGGAATGATCATAGGGTTGATAGAAGCTTTCTTTTATAGACAGGCCAAACTTTTTGCATGAGTCTGCCTTATTCCTATAATTAATTTTAGCAAGAAATCATTCTTAGAAAAAGGCGACACATGATAGCAATCTCAAGCAGGGCAGTTTCCCAAGGCAAATATTACATCGCATGACATCAGCAGTCTCAAGGAGGATAGTTTCCCAAGCCAAATATTGTGTTGTGTGACACTAGGGATGATGCAAATTGTACACATTGGGTAAAGAGAAAATAAACGCATTTAATATTGTATTAGGATATAATATTTATTTGCTCCTTGATGAGTTTTTCTCATTTTATAATTACGAATTTATCCATTTAGAATGTCTTGTCATGTACCATGAATCTTCGTGAATTCTTAGCATAAATTCATATTTAATACTCCTATGAGTTCTTGTCTGGAAAATTAATATATGGTGAAATAAGTGAAAAATCTAAAGGTCACTCTTGCTACCACCTCGGTTCCTAACCTACAAAAGCATCTTTAAGAGGTTTCTTGAAATAATAAAATCAAAAGGGCTAAAGCCCATTTAAAAGAAAAGGAATGAAAAATTTAAAGCATGTGATGCGGATAAATCTATCAGGGCTATAGACGCCTATCTGGAAACAAAGAAATATCTGATAGGAATCAGGGTGATATCCTTGTTGAGGCTATGGACATCTGTCTAGCACCAAGACTCTATACAGTCGGTTATAGGAGGTTAGGTCCATCTACATAGCTTATCCATCTATATACTTTTTCTTTACTCTACTCAAGGAGGAAGGATTAAACACATGCACACACTAAAGCAGTGGAATTATTTGTCCCTAGATATAGAATTCTAATGTGTAAACTTGAATATTATAAAGCTAAAAAAATTATCAAGGTTCTTCTAAACCTTATATTCTAAAGTAGTATTCAATGCTCACATTTCTCTTATCTCTAAGTGCAGGGTTATGTTATCTTTTATTTCATTTGACACAACCTTTGCTTCAGAAATTTTGATCTCCTTGGGATTTTCTCCCTATAGCCCAGTTGCTTTGATCACCATGAGCTAATCTTGCTCTTCTTTTTAGGATGAAATCCATAAGTCTCTTAAGAAAGGTTTGATATACATGGTTAACAACCTTCTAATGTTTAAATTTTTTCTTTGGATTGCAGGATCCCGCATATCCACAAGTAGGTGAAATAAACCTCCGAAGGATTTTCTTGGCAAGCCCACTGCTAAGATCTAATTAGAGATAGCTGTCATGGATTTCAAAAATCCCAATGGATGAGTTATCAAGATCACAGAACTAGAGATTTAGGATTCACCTCCGTAGGTGAAGTTTTCCTCGTGAATCACCAAGAATTATAGATTCATCTACAATAGTTGTCCTTATGACTCCTATTCTCATTCGCAAAGTTGGTGGTGTCCTTTCATTTTTTAGGCAAGGTAGGCTCCATAAGTGCTTAGAAAATAGTTATATCTATTCAAAACTTGGACTCATTTTGGCCCAGTTCTTGTCTACCCACCACGTGTCATCTACAGAGAATCTAAACTATGTTGTGGGTCTTCCCTCAAGAATCCTCACTCGCTTTCCATGTGTCACATCCACGAGGAAGCTTCACTAAAAGGGCCCAAAAGGCCAACGAGTACACAAATATTCCACGTATGTAGCCCATTTCTCCACCTCACTGGGTAACAATTCCTATCCATTAGGATTACAATAGTCATGGAGAAGGAATGATGGAAATAGATACGCAAAAGGATGCATATACATAAATCAAAAAAGTTGTAAGGATTTTTTTAAGTCAAGAAGATCGTGAAAATAATGGAGGTGGTTAGCCTCTCAATCATGGCCAAAGTATAGATGCCTCCCATGCCAAAGATCAAGGATGGATATACAACCTAAAATTCACTAGCACAGAAGTAGCCGATAGTGCCACCTTGTCCTTACTCCCAAAATTCCCACACCGAGCGGGAATGCTCTTCAAAGAGAATTATAAAAGCTCATAGGGGATAAAACAAAGGATTCTGAATTTTTTAAGTTTCTAGGACTGGGCCTCTCAGAGATAGTCTTTTATGAATGTAAAATCTTTAAAAGAAGAATTGCAAGTCTCCCCCCCTTTTTTTATTTTGCATGAATTATGATTTGCATCACAACCTTAGTATCATTTGCAAATTGTTAGACCGTTCCTTTGTCGCCTTTTTGTCATTAAAATGATGTTCTATGTCATTAACAAGGTTATGGTTATTTTTATTAATGGATGTCTAATTTATGTTTCCTTCATTCATTAAATATAGATCATGTGTAATCACTCTTTTAGTTTTATGAAAATCAATTTCGGATGGCATTTGCTTCGCAAGGTGTAAAGGGATTTGTCATTTCAAGGTATCGGGGTTATCAATTTTGTTTGGCCTTTACGGGTGCTTCCCATGGGAGGATTTTAATGTTATGACCTATATCTGAGTTACTTTGTCTATTTCATTTTGTTCCCAACAATGAAGGGTATGTGGTGTATTGTGCTCGATCTGCAAAATAGTTTCCCCTTGCTGAGTGCTTCTAGTCTTTTGTAAAAGCTTTGCATTCATTAAGATTTCCATTCCTTCAAAAGAATTTGGTTTCGATTTTGGTCTTCCTTTTTCCTTTTCCCAAACCCCTTTTTTAAACAAAGATTTGGCTTCTAAAATATCTGAGGTTGTTTCATAGGTTGCATCTAGTCTCACACTTATGAACTTCTCGAACTGCCCTTGGAAAATGGAAAAAGATGATTTTCAGGATCAACACTTACTGAATATGCCAAGAACATGTTTTCCACTAGTATTTTGGATGGTTCCTTGCATGATGATAGTTATAAGGTAAAGGATAAACTTATATTTAATAATGATACGTTATTGTTAGTTCTTGAATCCAAGCTTAAGTTGGAGGTTTTAAAAACATTTCATGATGTTTCTATGGATGTCCACCTTAGATTATATAAGACTTATAGACAAATTAATAAGACATTCCTATGGAAAGGGGATAAAAAAATAAATCCTTAACTATTTCATGAATGTCCAACATCCCAACAAAACAAAAATGAGCATATTTTTGAAGCTGGTTTTCTGTAGATCCTAAATATTCCCACCCATAAATGAGAAAGTATCTCTAAGGACTTCATTATAGGACTTTTTAGGGTGCAAGGGAAGAATCATATTTATGCAGTAGTGGACATATTGATGAAATTTTCTTATTTTTTATATCCTTTCAATAGTGCTTACAATGGTCTGGATGGTAGACTTATTTTTTAGGGAGGTATTTAGGCTTCATGATATTATGTCAAAAAAAAATTGTCAATGACAAGGACATCAAGTTTATGATTTTGTTTTAGTAGGATTTATTTATATTATGTG
Source organism: Cryptomeria japonica (assembly GCF_030272615.1). Lineage (NCBI taxonomy): Eukaryota > Viridiplantae > Streptophyta > Pinopsida > Cupressales > Cupressaceae > Cryptomeria > Cryptomeria japonica. The sequence continues at coordinate 281,812,158 of NC_081414.1, read as the reverse complement.
GGATAGTATTGACTCCTAGAACTATTTACCACCCACAAACAAATGGGACAAATAAAATTGTCAAAAAATGGGTAGAAGAAAACTTGTGCAACTATAATCAAGGCAATAAAAGGAATGGGTAAAGTGCATACATTTGGGGGAGTATTTCTATAACTCCACCTACCACATGACTATCAAGACATCTCCTTTCATCTAATTTCATGGTTATAAATCTCCTAGCTTAATTAATTTTCTTTTTAGAGATAGTAGAGTGCCTAAGGCCAAAGATATATTATACGAGAGTCAAGACATTATGAGATCTCTAAGGGATAACATCTAGAATGCTCATAGTTAATAGGATTTTTATGCAAACCAGCATTATGTTGAGTGTTCATTTGAGGTGAGGGATATGGTTTACTTGCATTTATAGTCTTATAGATAGTCCACTCTAGATAAGAGTGGGTCAAAGAAGTTGAAAGCACATTTTTATGGGCCATTTCAAAGTCCCAAGAGGATTGGAGAGCTAGCATATGAGCTTTAGATATATGAGAGTAGAAAGGTGCATAATATTTTCCACATATCACACCTTACAAAGTGTAATATCCCCTTCTCAGTGAGATGTATTCAGTCATCCATTGGCCTATTCCAGAGACCCGTAGGCTATTTGGAGAGGAGAATTAGGGTTTTCAATTTCTGTGGAGTTCTGCACAAGCTTTTTAGGGTTTTTCATGAGGGAATTCTTCAGTTTTGCTTATGGTTTCCTTCTGGGTTTTCCATAAACTCCAGGGTGGCATAACATGCATTTAATTCTTTGGTGAAGTCAGAACTTACTATTTTTAGTAAGTTAGTGTTTGGTTGTTTGGATGATGCAGTTCTACTAAGCTTTCCAAGCTCTTTCTCTAGGTGCGAAGATCATGTTTTTTGGAACAGTATTTCTTGACTTGCTATTTTTAGTAAGTGGTTGTGTTGAGCATTTCTATTTTTAGCAGTCTCGGATAGGGTCCTAACTCAACACAGTTTAGTGGTCTTCATCGCACAACTTCATCCTTGATTTTGGTATTGATCAGTATTGGAGTTATAAGTTTTTTAATTAAATATTAATTCCTTATCGTAAGGTTTAATATTTAATTCTTTTTATTACTAATTAATTGTGTTGTGGGCGACTTAGGAAAAAATATCTATCTGCCATCAATATTGCCCTTTTCCTAAGGCAATGGTGTAAAAGGTGGCATTGAGGATGATAAAACATTTCATGTTTATATTATTTTTATGTTGCAAGTTGTCACCTAGGAAAAAGTTCAAACTTTGCCAAGGGAGATGGGGAAAGTGGACGCCATGTCTAGTAGAGGACATGAAATGAAATGAAATGAGTTTCAATTGAGTTTGGGCATCATTTGCATTTGAATTTTAGAGGGATAAATCTATAAATATAGGTTCTTGGCCTCTCATTTGTGATCTTGAAGAAATTACACCATTATGCTGCCAGATTGGTGAATGAAATCTGAGCTTCGAAGTGAGCCTTCCTAGCTAAGTGTAGTTTCGTACTTGCAAGATAGTACCTAGTTGTTTTCCATGATCTTTCAGTGATATTAGGGAGTTTTTTGAAGTGTGGGATTGCTGGTTTTGCTGTAGTTTGAGTTTTGGTGTGTTTCCAGACTGCTGGGGACGTCATGGCTGAAGCATACTTTCGTTCATAAGTCTCTATGTGATCTCTCGTTGCTTCTGGACATTGGCTCCTTAGTTTTCTATGTCCTAGGTGATGTTATTTGTAATTTTCCAGTTCTAATCTTTGAGTTTTCAGCTTTATTATGCAAATCGAACTTCCCAGCCTAGGCGTCATTGTTAGTGTGTGTATTTGGAAGCAAGTTGTAGTGGTTGGTATATATAGAGGTCATTTTGCTGATTGTACGTGGTTATTTATGATATATTAGCAGTTTGGGAGTTTTGGGGGGATGTTGGTGTGAGTTGTGAGTGAGTTTTATGCATTTTAGTGTGTCTTGGTGTTGTTGGTTATGCATTTCCAGCTTGTTGTCATAAATTATAGATTTCCAGAAGTTAGCGTTTGGGTGGAAATTTTAATGTGTGAGTAGATTAGTTGATTTGGGTGTGATTTGGGGTGATTTGGGTGAGTTTGGAGAGAGATATGAGCATTTCATAGTTTCTTGAAGATGTTGGTCTGCGTGTTATTGATCCTAGAATTTCATAATCACATGTTGAAGGACCTTTGGGAGTTAGTAATTGTTTGGAGATATTTATCAGCATTGGACAACATTACTTCTCTATTTTATCTCTCTATTTCTATATTGTAAGGTTAAGTAGTAGTACTACTAACCATTTCTGGATTTTAAGCTTTTCCACTGAAAAGTGGAAGAGGCTGGCTTGCTGCCTATATTTTGATATTTGTTGCTTGGTCCTCATACTGCATAAGTGGTTGAGTGATATTTGTTGTAATGATCCTCCCGCTACATAAGCAGTTGAGTTGATCTTGTTTGGTGTGTCAGTCCTCCCGCTGAAATATTGCGGTAGAGTGATTCGTGTTTTGGAGTATTGTTCACTTGGTTGGTTTACCGCCAAGTTTCTTGGTTACCCGCTGGTTAACCAGAAGGGGTTGGCTTGCCGCCCATTATTATATTCAGCACTTCAGTAGATTATCACTAACGATCATTAACGATCCCTTGCTACCGTATGCTCTCACCCGCCCAGTTTGAGCTCTCGGTGATCAAAAAGTGGAAGGGTTACTTTCAACAGTATTGTGATTATATTTCTCTAGCCTTAACAAGTTATTGTGTTTGTTCTGTAAATCTTATTGCAAAAATAAATAAAAAATTAAGGGGAATATTACAGAAAGGTGCTTGGATATAATGTGATTCCCTCTTTAGAGTTGCCTCCTTTGGACGAGGAAGGATAATTGGTGTTGATTCCAGAGGTAGCGATTGATTTCAGGGAGCATACTATATGAAAGAGGACTATCAAGGAGTACTACTAAAGTGGATGAACTTACCAATGCGGGATGCTTCTTGATAGGTTTATTAAGTCTTATAGAATGTATGCTTACAATTTCTTGAAGACGCAAAATTTTGAGCAGGGAGGATTATAACGTTCCCTTTTCACACCTAGTTTGGTTCACTTTTTATTAGCCTATTCTCAAGTTTTCATAGGCTATCTAGAGTTGGTTAGGGGACTCATTATTTTGTGGAGAGCTCATTTTTTTAGTCTCGATATTTTTTAATAGTAGTGCTAATTTTAGTATATGTTATTTTTTATTAAGTGCTATTTTGGGTGCTTGCAATCCACTTCAACTTTCATTTGGCTTCAGTGCAAACCAGTTTCTTTTTTTATGCTTTGGTGAAATTTTCAAAAGGGTGATGGAAATTATATTTAATATAATCACTTAACTATTTTAAAAGTGACCTTTTGACATTTAACTTAAGTATTAAATATTCATAAAATTTATGTACCCAAATTGGACACCTGGGATCATGAGGGAAGACAAAAGTTATTTTCAAAAGATGTTATGGGGGCCTTTTTTGAGGAAATAAAATATTCAAATATTTGAAATGCCCTCATTTTTCCCAACTCTATATATTGGAGTTGGATCTCTCATATTGGCAATCTAAGTTGAATCTACACATACATAGATATTGTCAAAATAAGTTTTAGAGATCTTCCTAGAGTCGTTGAGAATGAAAAACCTTTACAATTTATTTAGTTACAATGGTGAAAGAACCATACTATTTGGTCCATTATTTTTATTGAGTGAATATGCTTGATTTGTTTGAGTTTGGTAATTTGGATTTTACAAGGATGAATATTTATATGGTATTTTGATTTAGACATTTATTTTTTTGGTGGGATTGGTGATATTTAGTTATTTTGAGTATTTTCAAGTTTTGGACTAAAAATATAGTCCTAGCTATACACTTGCAATTATAGGTGGTTCTAGTGGTTCATATCTCCTAGAGTGAAATGTATTTTCTTTTGGTTATTGCTTCATTCTATTTTGTAATAGGATTCATATCTCCAAGTATGTTGTATAAGTGTGAATTTCTTTCAAATATATTACAAGGGTTTATGGTGAGATTTGAGGATAGTAAACTCGTCTCTCTATGAAATTTGGACTAATCAAGAAATTAGAATGTGTTATTAAGGCAACTTGTACTGGAAGACATGGTTTTTTAGGAGACTACCTAGTTTTCCTAATACTTGATAGAAGCAAACATAGATACAACAGTCTTAACTAGAAGTTATTTTACTAGTATCTAGTCCAAGTAGAAGGTTTCCTTTTTATTATATAGTTTTGAGCATATTATGAAGAGTCTTTATATGTTTGGGAAGGATTCTTGACCTATCAATGCTCTTAGAAGTCTATTTTACTTAAGTCACCATGTACTATTTATTATGAGTAAACAACATTTTATGATATATAAAAAATTCGATTAAACTGTTAGACTATAGATCAAAGGTATTTCGGTGAGTAATATATTTTTCATACATTTTGTAATGTTATTTACTTTGAATATAAAAAATTTAGATTATCTTATTATATTTTTCAATGTAATGTATAAGCTTCTAAACAATAAAAGGAGATCAAAATCAAAACATATCAGCAAGCACTTTCAATGACTTGGCAAGTTACCTCAAGAGTGACCAAAAACTATCTCAAAAACAAAAATAAAAATTTAGGGGTGCATGTTATAGGGTAATTTAGAAATCTAATTTTTTTTTGTGAAAAATCATGGATTTTCTATAACAAGATTTTATTTTTATGTATTTTTTTAAATTGTGAAGTTTTTAGCCACAAATCAAAGTTTTTCAGAATTTTTTAAATAAAAATTATGTCTTTTTACCTTTCAACATTTCTTGATAAAATCATATTTTTCATAGAGTGCCTAGATATTTTAAACATTTTTTTTTATGATTTTTACAAAAATATGTCTTTGGTGTCGGTAAGGGTTTCATCAAAAATTAATTTTTTAGTTCTTTGTGAACATTACACTCACAACTATGTCACAAGTTTCACAATTTGTTTTGAAGCTACAACAATGTGAAAAGGGTTTGTTTATAATTATAAATTATGGGATGGATGGCTTCATTAGCCAACATCATGTTGGACAGAGTCAAATGGTTTAGTGGCCAAAAGTACACCACATTAAAGGAACACAAGCTCATGATCTTTGATTAAAGATGCATCGATAAGATCATCCTTGGTATTGACACTTAGCTAGAGGTTACAGATAAAGCCCAAAAATATTTATGTGCATGATGAAGAAGCCATCATACTAATAAATTTATCAATAAAGAATGAAATACTTTTGGAGGTTCAAACATAAAAGCATTTACTAAAATTTTTTAAGAACTTGCAAGATCTACATGATATATCTAATAAAGGTAGGATCTTCTTCCTAAAAAAGTATTATTTCTTCAATCATGATGGATTAAAAAATGTCTTTATAAGAGAAATTGTTGAAGAAAAAATATATTTGTGATCAATTATCAATCATATGTTTCAAGATAGAAGAAGATATGGTGCTCATTATGTTGAAAAAATTACCATGAATTTATGAAAATTTTATTGAGACACTCAATATCCAATCTACCAATATTAACTTAAAGTTCTAAGAGTTGTGCAATAATTTCTTGCACCAAGATAGATGAAAAAATAGTTTGGAATCGGTAGTAGTACATAGAGTATAGAGTAGGAATTTGAACCAAGGATAAGGGAAAAGGAATATGGCATCAAAAGGAAGGACAACGGAATAATGATGATACTTCATAAAATATGGAAATTATCTTGTCACTATTATGGTAAATTTGCCCATATAAAGAAGTACTACAAAAATAACTTGGCTAAGAAGAAATCCAACTTGGGAGGGCCTTTATCAAAGATCCTTGTCAGATATTATCTCTGCTTTTATGGTCAAACAACTAATAAATCAGTCAAAGTCTTCTATGTGGTACATCAATTTTGGAACATCTTGACATTTCATCCATATAAAATATTAGTTCATAGAGTACATGACTTGATTAGATTTAGTGATCTTAGGTGATGGTGAGGAGTACATATTTGTTGGTAGATGAAATGTATAAATATATTCTAGATGAAAAAATATCTTCTTTTCTCAATGTCTACACTATGTATCGATAATGGAGCTAATTTTTTTAGATATATGAGTAATATTATGCATTAGTGTCTCAATTTGGATCCTTTATTTACAAACCAAAATTCTATATAATCAACAATAAATCTAAAAAAACCATTTTTATTGGTATCAAAAATCATGGTTTGCATCAGCTTGTTGATACTAGGTAGATTTAAGAGCATGCATTGGTAGACAAGAGTGCATTTCATATAAGTATACTATGGAATCAATAGTATAGGCACCTCAACTTATCTTACCTCTCTCAATTATCTTGAGAGAATTTGGTAGCAGGATTACCTGACATCCAACAATATGTAGGGTGTTTATAGAGCTTTCCAAGTTGAGAATCAATTGTAGAACTTCTTTTTCAAATGGATAGGCTTGTAGAGCCTCGAGAGTCCTATAGATGGTTCATGCATACATTTTTAGACCAATGAATATGACATTGATCACTGGTTCTAGGTAGTTAATTTTATTTGATGATAATTTTATTAGGAAAATATGGGTGTCTTATTGAAGTCAAAACCAAACATTTTTTGGTTGCAATGAAGCAGGTGTTGAGATGTGTGAAAAGAATACTTGACTTTGGTAATTCATATAGAAAAAGAAAAGATCCCACATGGGTTTCATTAATTGGGCAATATCATATCATGTGTTCGTATTGGGGGGTTTAATATCCTAAAAATGAGGCTACAATATATTGCCTATGGCTGAAAATAGGGGGGTTTTTAATTCGGGCTATGAAAAAATGCAATATTTGGTGCAAATAGGGGGGCTTTTAATTTAGTTTGTGTATTGGGAGGGGGTGGAAAAAAAGGATTCTTGGGAAATACTGTTTGAAAATAGGGGGATTCTTTAGTATGCCATGAACGCACATGATATAACCCAGGTTCACTAAGTGAAGCCCCTGTGAAAGATCCTAGGCTTTTTGAGTTCACAAATTCATATTGGGAAAATTTGTTGATGACAAAAAATACACTTTCGCATATATTTTTAGTCATGGCATATTTAATTTGGATGAACTAGAAAGAAGCAACATACAATAGCTCTTTCCTTTATAGAAGTGGAGTATTGAGGAATAGTAAAACCAATATATGAGGAAGAATGACTCTGAAGGATACTTTTAGACATGAAAATGCGTCAACTAGAGCTTTCACCCTTGTTTTATGACAATCAAGGGGTGTTAATTCTTTTCAATAATCCAATATTCTACGAGTGTGGTAAATATGTGGAGATTCATTGGACCATTTCATCACACAACATGTAGAAAATGAATTGGTGATTATTTAATATTGTCCTTTCAATAATCAAACTACAAACATTCTTACCGAGTCATTGAGTCTTGAATTTTTATTATTTTTTGGATAAGCTTAGTTTAGTTAGTAGGTTGACCATTAAGAGATGTTATTAAAATATAATTAGAATATTTAATATATAATCATAAATTTGGTCTTACGATAGAATTTAGGAATATTCTTTAGTAGTTGTAAGTCTTATCTTATTAGTTGTTGCTCTTATCGTGTTTCGATAAAGTATTTTGTAATCTCATTTAAGGATACTTTTACTCCTTTTTTAATATTAAATATCTTGGTAATAATCTTATGTTATATTGTCATTATAAAACAATTAATGTAGAATTGCAATTATAGAATATAGATAACTTAGTTAAATAGAATATTTATCTATATATTCTATATGGAGAAATATTTATTACTCAAGATGTTGAGAATTAATTTGTCATTATGCCAAAAAAAATGGGTAATTCTCTATATGATTGTGTTTAATCTTATAAATTGAGTATACCTTTCTCAAGTGCACTCATGCCCATGAAAATAATCCCACGCATTAATTGATAGAGAAAAAATCAATGACTATTACAAGTTCACCATAGTTTCTTGCACCTATATTTTTAAGTGTATAGAATATAGATGTACTATTTGAGAATTTTCTAGTGATGGATTTATTCTCCTATAGTTAAGCCCCTAGGAAAACGAATTCAATTTGAAACAATGATTGAAATAATAGGAAGGTGTCCATGTATGCTTGAGATTATGTATATTAATGTACTCTCTTATAATGTTTCTAAAGATGTATATCATGAATTCTCCATGGAAATTCTTTTGTATTATCCTTCTTAGTTTAGTATGATTTTAAAATGAATGATGAATATCCATTATAAGTACATTGCGATAGATCTTAAATTAACATAAACTTGTGTTAGGTCAACTCAGACTAGCTAGTGAAAAAAGGGTGGCAATGTTTAAATTTGAAAATTTTAATTTTTTGATGTACATATGTGGAAATGATTTGGTTCAATTGTATACTTGTAGATCTAAGTTAAGGTGAAAAATGAGAGATCTGGGGATCAAAACCAATTACAAGAGATAAATTATGATGAAGATAGATTAGGATAAATCATGAATTGTGTTATATGCAAGAATATACCACTTGTATGATTTTAGTTGAATAAAAGACAATCTAATATAAATGGATTGAAGTATATAAAAAAAATTATACATACAGTTATTCCAATGTCATTAAATTTTACATAATAAAGAATGATATATGATTTATTTAGTTTAACATTTAATTATTATAGAATTTAGTAAAAATTTATATAATTGACTTATTTCATTATTTGTTTCAGCATGAAAAATATATTGGAGAGGTACAACAAATGCCCAGAAGGACCACAGTCTAGCTTGGTGGAATATGATAATGATGTAAGTTATTTTTCTCTCTTACACATAAATTATAGACATAAAAGCATTATGTGCAGATGATAGGATGTACAAAAATCTCCTACTTCTTTAGTAAGGATATCTTTATTAATATAATATGATCAAATCATAATACTAGAACCCATATTATTTGAAATCAATTATTATAAAATTCTAAATATAGACCTTCAAAGAATCTAAAAAAATATAACTACCTAATTATGTACTTAATGCCAAAATTGATAAAGAATATGTCCACTATGTTGTGTTTTCCCAAGAGGATTATATAAATAATGAGATTTATGCAACTATTTAAGGTTCATTGTGAAAAATATTATGACACTATAAATACTTTTTTAGCTAAAGGTGTGAGATGAATTTGTAAGTGTTTCCTTCTCTAAGGTATCTAAAATATAGAAATATGAGATGATAATAATAACATTGACTTTTTAAAAAGTTGTATGATAACATGTTTTAGAATTCATTCTTTGCAAATACTGGTGAGAATTTAATATAGATTTAGTGGCCACACAAATAGTATTCTATAAATTAAATAATGCTAAAGAGAAAACTTTCAAATAAATTGTACAAACAATAATTTAGAAGGTGGAAATTTCAAAGACCTCTTAATATGGCTCATCATTAAAACAAATGATAGGATAATATAAGAGGTCTCTTTATATGAATATCTTTAATTATAATAATATTATTCTATGTTAAAATTAAGAACAAAATCTTCTCTTTTTCGGCATTTGGATGATGGGTGGCGGTATCACTTCTCTGCGGCTTGCTTTTCCTGCATTAAAACTGTGATAGGTGGGTGCTCTGCGCGGTTTTGGTTGGGGGTGAGAGGCGTGAGAAGTGGTAAAGATGGAGTAGAGCGTGTCCAAACAATGGATGAACTTTTGAAATGGGAGCAAGAGGTGGGAGCAGCGAGAGAAGCGGGAGTGGTGGGAGTGGTGCTGCCAGGGTTATGTCGTTGTGGGAGATAATGATGATGCAGATGTGGCAGATGTTGTTGGGAGAGATGTCACCTCAGGCTGGTGTGTGGATGCTTTGGTGCTGCTCGTTCTGTGGTGGGTATGCTTTGCCTTCTTTTGCAGTGCATGCCCTCTTCATATCTCCCAGTGCCTGATGCAAGGGGCATATTTCTCTGTCGTTCTCTCCTATTTCCCCTGTTCCTGGTGGGTTTTGGTTCTTTTTCTCGTGGGGAGTTGTCTGATGGTTTGTTTGTACCTAGCTATGTTCGTGATGATAGGCATGGTTGTTGGGATCGGATCTGCTTTGTTCTAGGTCCGTGGTGTGTGAGGGGTCCTTCTCATGCTACCAGGATCTTGTTCTTGTGTGTGGTGCTCTTTGCACTGTCTAGTGCTACTTATGTTCTTCTAGAGATTTGGGTGTATGTGAGGCGTTTGGGGATTTATTGCTTAGGTCTTTCTCTAGTTCCCTTATTCTCTTTTGGAAGTCACAGCTATAGTTTGTTGATGTTCTAAGGGGCTAGGTGGGTCTCGATGGCTCTTGTCCTAGCTTCTCAAGTTGGTTCTGCTCATGTTTCCGGGGGGCTGTGTGGAAGCTGCTCTTGCCTTGACTTGGAGATCTTCACGTTTGTTTCTTTGACGGATTCTCTTGATATCCCAGCTTCTTCTATGTCCTTGTGATGGAAATATGATGGTTTCTCTGTTTCTCTTCTCTCCTTGCGTTCCCATGTTTTTCTTGATCTTCCAAGAGAGGTTTTCTTGTTATGGGTTCCTTTGGAATATCTTTGGTTTGTGATCTCTTTGATGATGGGGTCTAGCTTCCTCTATTTATATCTCCCAACTCCTGTGTCTATTTGTGGAGAGGGTTTTGTTGTCCCTTTCCTTCTTGTTTCCTTGGCTTTGGTATTTGTGCTTCATGTTTTGCATCTTTGGGTGGCTCTGGCTTTTCCTATAGAAGTGGTCCTATCTTCTATTAAGGAGGAGATGGATGTGGATAGAGTTGACCTTTCTCCTATTTAGGTGGAGTTGGATGCTACTGGATATGCCTGGAAGTGCTATTGAGGGGTTGATGAAGACCTGCATTTTGGCTATAAGGGAGTTGATGATGGCCTTTTTGCTAACTTTTTTGCTTTATCTCCTATTGAGGAGGAGATCTTGAAAAGAAATTTGTTCACAGTAGTTTTCAATCTCAAGGATAAAGTTGTGGGAGCCTTGATAAAACCCATAGCCAAGGTTGAGGGAGTCTTGTTCCCTATGTTCATGCTTGTTTGCATTCTTTGGAGGTTGGTTTAGGTCTTTTACTTTACCACTAGCTCTTTATTGTTTAATCTTCATTGTTAGGTTGTGGTTGGGCTACTGAATGGCTTTATTGTATCTCATTGTAGTGTTCTATTGAGGGTTCCAGATCTATGAAAAAATCTGAGGGTTTCAGGTCCCTTCAAAACTTGTTGTAAGGGGTTTCGGGTCCCTTCAAAACCTGTTTGTTCCTTAATCAAAAATAGGTAGATTAAAAGGTATTAAAGTTGCTTCTATTCTAGATCCTATCACCCATCAGCAGTTCGTGGACGATACTATAATTTTTGCGGAATCCTACATCTCTGAAGCTAGAGCTAGGAAGAAGATCCTTGATAAGTATGCCAAGATATCTGGTCAACACATTAATTATGAAAAGAGAAAAATATATTTTCTGAATGTCCACCCCGATCTTCAATCTTAAATCACTAAAATCCTAGCCTGCAACATTGCTTCCTTTCCAGACTCCTATATGGGGCTGCCTCTTATTTCTAAAAATCCCACGAATCTTTTTTGGAATGGCATAATTGAGAGGTTTCAGAAAAATCTTTCAAGATGGAAAGGGAAACTTCTAAGTCTGGTTGGTAAAGTCCAATTAGTCAAGACTTGCTTACAGAAAATCCTGGTCTAGTATCTTTCCCTTTTCAAAATACCTAGATGTGTGGCTAACAAAATTGAAAAAATACAAAAACATTTGAACTTTGGAAAAATATGGAAGAAAAATCTTGCATGTCCTTGGTTGCTTGGGATAGAGTGTGCAGCTCCAAAAAAGATGGAGGGCTTGGGATAAGAAAACTTAAACCTTTCAACAAGGCCTTAATTTCTAAAATTGGATGGCAAGTGGTTAAAGGTGTCAAAGACTGGGCCAAAATCTTCAAAGCCAAATATTTAAATAATGCCAATAGAAACACTCTTCTTCTTAACAAAGAGGTACCATCTAGATCCTGCATATGGAACAATATATCTAAAATCGGGTCTATATTACGAAAGGGAGGAAAAAAATTGGTTGGAAATGGAAGGTGTACCAAGTTCTAGGATGATATTTGGTTAAAAGATAAAGCTCTTACCGAGTTGAACTAATTTAGCATGATTAAAAAGGTCCTAATCCAATGTTGTGGCACCTATGTTCATGGTTATCTTTCATCGCAAGGGGATCAAGTCAGATGGAGAAACTTTGTGGATCAATTCAACAACAACAAAAACATCTCTGATGATAACATAAGGCAAATGATGGAGGAGGCTCAGTCCTTAGCCTCTATCTTGAGCAATTGCTCCTTTTTTTTTCTCTCAATTAGAGAAACGAAAATTGCCCAAAATCGCCTGGACTTGGCAAGTCCCGAGTCTTGGTGAGTCCATGGGGCTCGGAATCGGACTCGGTCGAGTTTGGGGTCCAGACTCGCCTGGAATCGGACTCACCTAGACTCACTAAGTCTGGCGAGTCCTGACTCTCAGACTCAACTGGCAGTAATGACATTTTAAGTTTAGAAAAAAAACTTACAATAGGTTTTCAATTGATTTTTTTTGTTTATATTATGATTTTAGCCTAAAAGTGAACTTCATTTCATTCATTTGGCAAAATAGGAGGAGAAAGGTGAGTTGTGAGGAGAAACAAGGGTTCATTGAAAGAAAAACAACAATGAGGAAGCTCAAGATTTCATCCCTAAATCACATTGGGGCTACATTATACTTTCATTTGGTGCATCAAGAGTTGGAAAGGAAGAGTTTGCATCTCATTTCAAGCTTGTTGTAAGAGGTGAGATTTCTTTTTTTCTTTTTTCTTTCCTTTTTTGGTAAGCAAAATTTTTATTGTAATTTGTTTGATTAATTTTCTATTCATTTCATTTGAAAGTTTTACATTTTCTTCCAAAATCTAATGTAGGTAAGCCATAGGGTTTGTAAATTTCTTTTAAAAAAAAAACAGGGTTTGAAATTTTGATCAAACCCTAAATTTCTTTTTTTTCTTAAATTTACAAACCCTACCTTAGTACCTACATTACTTTTTTTTTTTAAATGTACAATTTTTTTTATATTAATTTATGACAATGCACAAATTCTCAAATATTAATTTTTTTTGTATTTGTAATAATGCCTTATTGCAGCAACCTTGAATTTCTTATTTGCCTCAACTTTTACATTACAATCATACAATGTCTACTTCTAAATTCCCAGTTAGAAACAACCCCACTTGGAAATATCATGAAGATTTTCTCAGGCAAAAAAAAGGATAGACAAAGTGTAAATTTTGTCGGCATATGTGGCCATGATGTCGAACCATGCACATTAGCAACTATTGAGGCTACATGTGAGTGTTGTGTGCCACTTGAAGCACTTGAAGAAAAGAAGGAAATGGTGAAGAAGAAAAAGAAGGATTTGGCGGGAATTGGTTGTGTTGGAGGGCCTTCTTTCATGCCTCCATATCTTCCCAGTGCTAGTGCTTTTGCTTTTGCTAATGCTCATGGTCCTGGCACTGCTAGTGGTAGTGGGAGTGTTAGCATCGGTCCTAGAATTCGTAAATCTAGGATGGATTCCTACTTTGAGCCTCGCACAATTCCTGGCTCCCAACTGTCTCTTGAGAGCATGGGTTGGAACAAGGAGGTCCATGACACCGCTAGATTGGCAGTCAGCAGGTTTTGGTACTACTGCACTATTCCATTCCTTGCAGCCAGGTGAATATTTTTTGTTTGATTGTTTTAATATTTATAGTTTGATTCTTTGTTTGATTTTTTGTTGTACATAGTACATACGTATATCATTTAATATATTTGTGACGGGTCTCCTTATTGGTAGGAAATGGTTGATACCATTACCATATGTGGGGTGGGGTTCAAAGCCCCTTTTGAATCTGATTTAAGGGGACCAATTTTGTCAGATTATGTGTGATGTGGAGGGTGAATTACAAGATCAATGCCAAATATGGAGTAGGACAGGTTGCACCATCATGACAGATGCTTGGATAGATAGGAGAAATATAACTCTCCTTAATTTTCTTGTTTCTTCCACAGGTGATTAATTAATTTTAATTTCATTCATTATTTTATTTTTTTTAATTTTTATTTAATTATTTATTGAATGATCATTGATCTTGCTTAATTTTTTAATTTCAGGGGGCACTACTTTCATCAAGTCCATTGATGCCTCCACACACTGCAAAAATGTCACATACTTATGTGAGGCAATAGAGGAGGTGATACATGACGTGGGTGAGGAGAATGTGGTGTAGGTAGTCACTGATAATGCAGCAAATTATGTTATTGCAGGTAGATTTTTGATGGAGAGGCACCCATCTATATTTTGATCTCCATGTGTTGCCCATTGCATTGACCTCATGTTGGAGGATATTGGGAAACTCCCATGGATTAAGAGATGTGTAGAAAGGGCAAAAAATGTTTTCAAATTTGCATATAATCATTCATGGGTGTTAGCTCTTATGAGGCAATACATGGAGCAGAGGGAGTTAGCTCATCCTAGAATCTCTAGGTTTTCCACTAACTTCATTACATTACAGTCCTTGCTTTGGTGTAAGGCAGCTTTGAAATGTATGATTGTTAGTGAGGAGTGGGCTTCCTCATCCTATGTTGCTACCACTATAGGGATAGATATGGCAGATTGCATTTTTTATGAGGGAGGCTTTTGGACCCCTTGTGTTGAGATTGTGAAGGTCATTTTTTAATAAATTCTACAATTTAAGTTTATATTTTATAATTTATTCATTATTTTCTCTTATTTGCTCATTTTTATTAATTACAAAATATTTATAATTTTGTAGTTTGTTAAGCCCTTGGTGGTTCTCCCGCGAGTTGCGGATGGGGAAAATCACGCAATGGGCTACATATATGAGGGCACAGATAGGGCCAAGGAGGCCATCAAATCCATGTATGGAGGATATGAGAGTAGGTATCATACCATTTGTGATATCATTGATAAGAGATGGCATAACCAGCTTCATAAGCCCATCCATGCAACATCATATTATCTTAATCTAGCATTCCATTTCCACCCTATTTTCAAGGTGGATGAGGAGGTTCTTAGTGGGTTGTACTCAATCATAGAGCGGATGGCACCTGCTGGTTGTACTACCAAAATTATGCGAGAGATGCGGTTATTTTATAGTGCTCAAGGGGAGAACTTCTCTCATCCTATCTGCAAATAAAGTAGGACAACTATGATTCCAGGTAAAAATACATTCTAAGGCATAATTTTAATTTTATTATATATTGTTAAATGAGAGTCGAGAGTGAGACTGATTTTTTTATTTTTCTCATTTCAGATAATTGGTGGAACTATTTTAGCCTAAAAACACCAAATATTCATAAGTTGGCCATTCGCATTTTGAGCCAACCATGCAACACATCTGGTTGTGAGTGCAATTGGAGTATGTTTGAGCATATACACTCCAAGAGGCGCAATAGATTATATGTGGAGAAGTTGAACGATCTTGTCTTTGATTCTAAAGCCAAGTGGACCACTAAGGCTACATAACCTGTCTTTAATGATGACGACATTGATTGGGTCGACCAGGCAGATAGAGAGGATAAGGTTGTAGCCATGGTAGAGGAGGGGCAGAGAGCACGAGCAGAGACAACAAATCCAAAGGTAGACACATATATTTATATACCTGTTGTTGGTGAGGATGGCATGGTGTCACAGGCAAAGGCTATGGTTGTCAAATCATCCAGGACCTACCTTAGATGCCTATAGGAGGGATACAAGATCCTTTAAGCCATAAGCTTGTAGTTGTTTTTACTTTTGATATTTATATGAAACATTTGATCATATGATGACATGGATATTTTATTCCATAAGTTTTGTAATATTGTATACATTTGACAATATTTATATATCTATGTTTGTTATTTCCTTTAGCTACAACTTGTGTTTATACTTATGTGATTGATCTATACTTGTGTATGTAATTAAATTAGCTTCTATTTGATGATGTTATTGTGTCTTTAAGGTGTATTTAATAAAGGGTGCATGAAACAAGTTTTAAATCTTTAAAAATCTCTAAATTTCTTGAGTTTTTCACTTTGTCGAGTCTAGTCGAGTTTGAGCGGATTTTTTTTTGTTGAGTCCGAGTCCCGAGTCAAGTCGGCCTTACCAAGTCTGAGTCCCATTTCTATGCTCTCAATAGAGAGGATGAATGGATATGGTGTCATAATCCCTCAAGTGCATTCTTAGTTAAATCTGCTTACAAGGCTATTGAGGAAGATCCAAATGAGCAATTCAATTGGAACATGATATGGGTTAAAGGCCTAATCCCAAAAATTAATTGTTGCTGGTGGGTTACTCCCCATGGTAAAATTCTGACAATAGATAATCTGAATAAAAGAGGCTTCTCTCTTGTCAACAAGTATTCTCTTTGCTGCAAGGATCTTGAAAGTATATATCATATTTTTCTACATTGCCAATTCACAAAGGAGATTTAGGAGGATTTTCTGGTTGATTTTATGATAATGTGGACCTTTCCATAGAGTATGAAGGACTTAATGGAGCAATGGAATCACAATCCTTTTACACGTCCAATTATTAGGAACTCGTAGTCTCAAATTCCCCCTTTTATTGCATGGAATATTTGGAAGGAGTGTAACAATAGGATATTAAGAGAGGAAGCTCGAAACATTAAAGCATTGTTCCATACAATAAAATAGAAGATTAAAGAGAATGTGAATGTTTCTTCCTTCAGCCCTTCTAGGGTAATGTCGAGCCTATTGGACTTAAGAATGAAACAATGATGGGGCATAACTCATAATCTCCTTAACCTGAATTGGATTAAATTGATAAGAAAAGATTGTCATTGGACCCCTCTGGATGATGGATGTATCAAATGCAATTTTGATGGATGATCTAAGGGAAACCCTGGTTTATTAGGAGCGGAAGGCATTATCAAAAATAGCAGGCGACATTTGATAGAAGGGTATTGTATGAATCTAGGAAGAGGATCTAATAACAGGTCAGAGGCAATCATTGCTTGGCAAGGGCTTAGGTGCCTCTATAATTTAAATTGTCAAAATGTCATCTTGTAACGTGACTCCAAACTTATAGTGGATTGCTTGAATGGAAAGATAAATATACCCTGGAAAATCAAAAATGTTGTGGAAGAAAGTAAAAGGTTGATGGGCTTCTTTTCCAAAATTAAGATCCAACATATTTTTGAGGGGAATAATGTGGCTGATGAAGCTACTAATCAAGGATTAAATCATAATGAATGGTTTTTCTTCAATTATCTACAAAGCCCTACTGGGCTAAAAATAAAATTGAAGGAAAGGACTAAGTCATTTCTGACGAACTCGATCTCCTATCTCCTATATTAGTATTAATGAGAAATAATATGGATGTTTTTATTTTTATTGTCATGAGAATGGGCACCAATTTTTTTTTAATTCAAATCATGGAGATGACATTGATGCTGACCTGGTTGGTGTTGTGGGGGTTGTGTTGGAGTCCCACTAGGACTTATGGTGGAGCAAAAGATTTTAATTTCATTTATGATGTCAATGGTACAGAGCAGTCATTTTACCACTTGGCCTTAATTACTAAGGATGAGGAAATAATTAGATGGAAAAATGGCGGTTGTATCTCACAGATTGGAAAGTGTTTTCATAATATGAGATGTCTTCTCATTTGTGTGGGCAATAGTGAAGATCATTTTAAAAATTATCTTTTTGGTAACTATTCGTCCTTTGGTGGGGTTAGCATTACGAGTTGTGGGCTCTCTCTATGTTGCTTTCAAATCTTTTACAAAGTGATTGTGTTTATGTTTATCGACATGGGGGGTTCATTGAAGAAGTCGAAGCCAAGAAGTTGCAAAGAGCTCCAAAAAATTGAAGTGTGGGACCTTTTCTCTAGAGCAGGGATGACACCTTTTTTCCTTGCCATGAAAGGCTATAATAGAGCGCTCTCATCGACATTCTGCACCTCTTGGCATAATGGTGAAGTTTCAACTAGTAGAATCTCCTTTGTCATCTCACCGAAGCTAATTACAGAGGTGACTGGGTTAATGAATGAGGGAAATAAAGTCAATAAAAGAACTCTAGCGACTACAAAAACTATCTGAAGAAGTTTTTTGAGAAGGGCAAAAAGCCGGTTGTGGTGCAAAATGGGTACGATCGCTCAGTCATCCCTAAACCCTATGTAATTGTTAGTTGTTTTTTTATGAAATATTTTACTTTAGAGGGTTGATTCACCATTGTGCATGGATACCATTTCCCTATTCTGAACCACATAAGGCATGGTGAGAGAATTAATTTTCCAGATTATCTTTTCACTTCACTATCTGCTAGCATTTCGAAGGGGGATACCCCGCCGCTCCACCAAGAGATTATTTATGTCCTATATAAGTATTTGTTTGACCACAACCCTCATTGTAGCCATTTGTTAACCCTCCCAGGGAATTATGAGCAAAGAAAGGAGGCCCAATGCTCATCTATGAGAATTGAGCCCATAGAAACTAACCCTCTACCTTCAAATAAGATACCCATGTTTCCAAATCTAAAGGTAAAAAGCCCTCTATCGAGTTGGAACCAGAAGCCCTAGAAATTGCCTTGTTCCAGACTAATCCTGAAAAAAGAAAAATTGGAACCCCAAAAAACTATTGGCAATATGCTGAAATTGTTTATGTGTTGTCATTAATGTCAACATTGTGCTCCGGTTGGATATGGTTCTTTACCAGTTGGTTACTGCTATCCCGGTTGGTTCATGATTTGGTGCTCCAGAAGCTATCTCTTATGTTCTGGATTACCGGTTGATATTTCTTGGTACCGGTTGGCTTTGTCGGTTGGTGATATTCGATGATTTGATTAAGTGATTTTGGTCTGTCTTATAGAAATGGTTCCTAACATGTTGAAGGCATTTTTGATCGTGTCCTAATTGTTTGGTGGCTTCACATTGGCTGGCCTGATGATTTGGTGATCCTATTTGGATCCAGTTGGTTATTTTGTGTTATTTGCACTGAGGGTTTCTATCGGTTGGTGAAATGTGTTGATATAGGTCTTAGCGGAATTTTCGGCAGATATAATTGTTTGGGAATTTGAATTAGGTCCATGGTATGTAATGTAAATCATAATATTGGTCTGGTGGTATCGCGTGATGAAGTTTTTGTAATTATGGTTTATGGTTTAGCCAACCTTGTTATCAAGGTTGATGATCTGTATTTATAGGCGACTTATTCATGTAATTTATAGAGGATGGTATGGCATGGGATATCGATATGGTTATATCTGCATTATCAGAGAGAGGTAATTATGCGAACAAAGATATATCATTCAGTGAAGGGTTGTGAAGGATTTAGAGTTGCAAGCAGACATGTGTGCTTAACCAGAACTATATCAAGCATTAGGAGATGCTATTTTCACAGTTTATTTTCTTCGGATTGTATTCCGATGTTTATGTAAGTCTGTGAGACTTCCCTTTTGTGATGACCAGTGAGCTCTAGGCGGTTGGCCTGATTGCAAGTGCAATCCCCATTGTAATTATTTCACATACTACTGTAGAAGTATTATCTGATGGTGGGTAGCATTTTCCACCATGGTTTTTCCCTTTACCGGGTTTTCCACGTCAAAATATTGGTGTTGTGTGTTTTGTGCTTTCATGCTTTATCTTTCACTGTGATGTTTAAATTGTGCTCTAGTAAATGGTTATAATCTGCATTAATTGTTTAACTTGTGGAAAACTGATTCACCCCCCCCCCCTCTCAGTTTTCCTCTAGTATCGGAGATTCTAACGATTGGTATCAGAGCGTCTAACAAAAACATCCTGACTAAGGCTAGAAAGACTGAAAATGATTATAGCAAGAAGAAAATTACAATTGACCTATATTTGTGATTCTGAAGTGGACAAAGATAACCTGAATGAAAAGGAGAAGCAGGAGGGTAGCTCTGGTGAAAGAAGGTCACCTCATCTACTTGTCAAAGACAAAAAAAGAAAAAATTGAAGCCAGAGATGTTTCTCCTAAATTGGAGGAGGTTTTTACCCCTAGCGATGATGAGAGCTCCTTTAGTGAGGAGGTAGAGGATGAGGAATTTCAGGTGGAAGAGGAGGAACAAAGGGAGGACCGTAAGGAGGATTCAAAGGATTTGAGTAGTTCCCTGAAGGACAAGGCTGATTTGGAACATAACTCCCTGCCTCAAAACACTTTTGAGGATGTGGAAATGGTGCCTTGTTCTTGGGACTCTCCTACTAATAAGGAGAATTCTAGTGCCAAAAAATAGAAAAACCAGATAATTGACCTACAGGTTAAGGTCATGAACCTTGAAGGGAAGGTGGAGGAATACAAGCAGTGACATCAGCTAATGGGGGAGGCCCTAAACTCTCTATGTACTATTATTGATGGAATTATGCGGAAAGTGGCTGTGGGGTTTGTCTCAGGACAGAGCGGGATGAAGAAAAAAGAAAAAAAGATGAAGAAATATGTCAATGGGAAAGAGGAGGAGCAAAAAGAGGACACATTGTACCTTTAGATCTGGAAGGAACGGATGCAGCAGCTTGTGCGAGACTGGAACCTCATCAAGGATAACTAGGGTATTGTTGGGTTGGTGCTTTTTTTGGTCATGGTAATATGGGATGATCCTTTTCTTCCTCTTAGCTATGCCATTTTATTACAAAGTGTATCTTGTTGTCAACTCCTCTTTGATGTCATGATGCCTACAAAAATTCACAAATTCATTGGAGGTATACTCTACCCCTTTATTCGACATTAGGATATTGACGAAGTGTCCACTATCCTTAGATTGGGCCTTAAACACGTTAAACTACTCAAAGACTTCAAACTTATACCTCAAGAAGTAGACCCATGTCTTCCAACTATAAACATAAATAAAGGTCATGAATTATTGACTCTTTCCTATTGTCAAAATTTACATAAGGCCACACAAATCTATGTGTACTAGATCTAATGGTGCTCTTGCCCTTCTAGAGTTCCCCAATTAAAATGGTTGTTTATGCTACTTGCCTAAAATGCAAGATTTGCATCTACCACTTGGCTCCACTATGGTTGGTAAACCCCTAACCATGCATTTCTTTGACAAAAAACCCAATCCAAGTGTCCATACTTTAGTTGTCATGGTTTGGAGGGGACTTGAATGACCTTCTTGAAGACTGATTATTATTGTACTATTGTACATTTCTCATGCTTAGGAGGAGCAACTGTACAAACTAAACTCATACAGTATTTTGTATTCTCAAGGAAAAAATCATATTATTTTTCATTGGAACTACTGCTACCATGTTGTTACTCTCATTCTTATCAAATATGATGCATTCATGTTTCTCTATCTGTATTTGTAACCTCTTTGAACCATTTGTCTAGCACTTAAAGGATTGTGCTTAATCCTTGAGATAAAATAGACACTCGCAATCTCTTTTTTGTCACCATTATTAATATGGATCATAATAGACACTTTTAGCACAATTAAATCTATTTCATTATTCCCCATTTTAATATAAAATTTGACACTCTTGTCAATAAATGCAAATAAACTCTCATCATGAATCATGTGGTTGCTACATCTATTCTCCAAAATACTACACTTTATCACTTCCCACTTCACCATTATTTTTTACTGATCAACTTTTGCTACCTTTTCATCAACCACATTTGCACTTTCCTTTGATCGGTCATGTTAATTTTTCCTGCACTAACTTTCATAATGACCATATTTGTGGCAATAATAGTACTCTACATTACTTTTATCGTGGCTCGAATTTGTATTATTTTTCTTGGCTCGAAAGATTAATTGAGAGCTACTTGCTTCCTCTTGGTTTTCATCCATTTGAAGTTATCTATTCCAGAGCTGCTATCTCTGAAGTTACTTCTACCTCTGCCTCTTGGATTGGCTTGATATTTGAATATCTTCTCTTGAGAAGTAAGTGGAGACCTAAAGCCCATGAGTTTGAAGTAAAACTCGTCAACTCTTCCACTATCAACGTTGAGAGATTGTTGCTTTCTTCTATTAAAAGATGATGGCTTCTGCCAACTCTTGCTATCTTTTCTAGCCATATCTGAAACTACAACAAAACTTCAATACCCAGTTCACCCTACAACCTATGGCTCTGATACTGGATTGATGGATAAAAAAATCCAACTGAAACTACCACAAAACTTCAATACCCAGTTCACCTTACAACCTATGGCTCTGATACTGGATTGATGGATTAAAAAAATCCAAAACACTTACAGAGGCCACTGCTCTAATACCAATTGATGGGATAAGACCAAAATAAAACACGCAAACAGAGATTGCAACTCTGATAAAACAAACTAAACAGACAACTAGAGACAAAGAACACTCATGAAAAACACAAGAAATATATTTTCTATTTAACTCAAAAATATCATTTACAACAAAACTTTTCAAACTAGATTACAAATAGTTTACATGCAGTCTTACTACTTCTGTAGGGGGTTGTTTCCTACAACTGTTCGAGCTACTGTGACTACTCTGTCTGGAGCTACAAATTACTACTCTTTCTAGCGCTGGAAATTGTCATTTTCTTTCTCCGGATCTGCTTGCTGTTACACTGCACTCCCTGTTCTTTTGTTCTCATTCAGAAAACCTCCTGTTGCTGCTTCTTCTCTTCTTTCTTCAACCAACACACTGCTCACAAAACTCATGGTTGCACACACATTCTTCTTTTTGTTTGTTGTTGTGCCTCACAAAAATTCCCTCCTATTTTCAAATTCACATACCAGCATTTAGTTCCCAGCGAATAACCACTGATTGCTGCAGCTTGCTTCAAAGAGAAGGAAGAGATTGAAAGCCCAAAAAGATTTTCAACAGACGGTCCTTTGACATGCTCAGATATAATAAATTTCAAAATCCTTTCCTTCCTACAGTATTAGAGACTACTCTATTAGGTTAAGAATCTATCCACTTTAGCTTAAGTGACATAATAATATATTGAAAACATGCTGAATGGTTTGTCGTATTTCAGGAAGGGTGGTCAGCTAAACTTTTCCTTTCATACCTATCGAATAATTGTCTAACAGATTTTTCTTGTTTTTGTTTCTCCAATTTTACACTTTTGTAGCATTTCTTGGTCGTCGAACTCATACCATATGTGATGGCAGAATCAATTCCAGGAGGTTGCGAGGTTGAAACATGAGGTCGAACAGTTGCAGTTATGGCAAAAGTGTGTACTAAACTTATGTTTGTCTCACATATATTCGTATTTCCTTAAATGATGGCAATATATGATGAATTCGAAGTGCATGCAGGCACATGATGGGTGAACAGATTTCAAATCTGAGCATGAAAGATCTGCAACAACTCGAACATCAAATGGAAGTAGGCATGAGTCGGATTAGGGCAAGAAAGGTATTAAGATATTGTAGTACCAGAAGTTTCCCATTTTGCTTATGAAAATTTATGAATCATTAATTTGGTTCCATCGTTTTTAATTTCATCATAGCATGAAACAGTCTTTGACTTTGTGATTACTATGTAATAAATTTGAACGTTATAAATATACTGAAGAAAGTTATTCGGATGAAATATTTTGATATTGATTTTTATTCAGACTAATGAGTAATCTTAAGAATTAATTTAGGGTTTGTGCTACTAAATATTTAATCAGTTTAATTGGCTTTCCAAAATTTATTCAGATGAATGTTTGATTTAGAGATTTACTTAATTCAAGTAGGATTCTTTGGATTATATGAAGAGATTGGATGTCTTAATTTTAGTGCAGAGGGGCAAGGCCAAACCGAGTAAATTTCATGGAAATTTTTAATTGATGGTGTATGAGTGAACCAATAGAGGAATGAATTAAGAGGTATGATAGCAAGAGAAGCTAGATTGCTTTACATGAATGACATATATGGAAATCAAGTATAGTGCATTTGAAGCAGACAAGTTGGGATTGTCAAAGAGTTCTATAACAGAGGTCTTTAGGAGAAAGATGTGGGTAGCATAAAGCATTCTATTGGTTGGTAGATAGGAAGTTAAAGCGTAGAAATGGTGAGACGCCAAATAAATGGTGGAAATGCCAACTCAAAACACTATTGGAAGAAGGACCAACTAGAAGAGGTCAAACCAGTGCACGATTTAGGAAGTTTGAGGCATGTTATGATTCTCATTATTGAAAATAAATCACATAGAATTATTGGCCAACAAAAACCGAGAGGAAAAAACTTTGGAAATCAATATAAGTATTAGAATATTAATTAATCGTTGGTTTAAGATTGTTAAAATAGTAACCTATGAGAAAAAAATAGAAAGGGTTGTGAAGAAAGTCTTATTAAGGTATAATATTGAGTTGAGAATTATGATGTTGGGTATGAAAATAGAGTCTTATGTATAGATAATTTGGTTTATGACTAATGTTTGTGTAAGCTAGTTATGAGACACTCTTGAAATATAATAAAATAAATATTAATCAATTTTTGAGGCTTTAGTGGGTCTAGTTGAGGTTACCACCAAGTGGGATAAGTTGTGGCAACAAGTAAAATAGAGAGGGAGGATCCATGCTAGGTTATAGTCTATGTGGTCATATCCATTATGTAAAAATGATTCTACCTTTGTTATAATAGGGTAGAATTTGTTTTAGCTCTCTTAATTTGTGAATATCGACATATGGAAAGCCTTGTGTGAATGAGTAAGTGTTTGGTGTTGGAATTATTGAGTAAAGGATAATTAATTTGAATGGTAGAGACATTACTTTGTTAAGTCTAGGTTGGTTAGAGTAATTTAAGGATGCCACATGCTAGCACCAATATGATCAATGCTTTTGTCCTGGCTCACTTTAAAAATTGAAGCCAAAACATTATTACACAAGTCTTAATAAACTCTCACATGTATGACATTCCTTCATAGAGAAATTATGTTTTTAAATCTCAAAACTATATTATAGTATATCATATTTTTGTATAGATTGGGTCCACCACACTCCTTATTTAATTATGTCATGAACTATGTAACCAAAGTATCGATGTGAAATGAAGTTCATTAAAGGTCGGTGTCTATGTGAAACCTTGGGGATAGTTACAGTCTAAGAAAACATTGGCCTTGCGGTGGTAGGGGATGTTTTTAAGATCTTGAGATTCTCAAATAAATTATACCAATTGCGTGAGATTGTGTCATCAAAAAAGAAGGTAATATAATACCCAAAGGACATATATGTAAGCTAAGTAGGCTTCGCATATCTATGAGATTCATTAGGCATGAAACCTACGATTATTCAAAATTAAGAGGACTATATAATTTGAGTATAAGAAAAATTTTGAGTCTTGATAAACTATGTGATGATCTCATGTTAGTTTGATTAATATTTAATTAATATTAATTATTTCAATTGATAACGTATAAATAAAATTTAAAAGAATTTATATAGTTTAAGGTACCTCATTTGGAGTATTACTATATGGTATTAGAGGTTGGATCAAAAACATAAAGGCCTAATGATTCATTGACATTAAATTTTGAATATGATATTGGAAATTGAAATAGATCAAATCATATGGTTACTCTATTGAAATAAGTAGATAGTAAAGGTGTCAACATTTGAAGGTTGATTCAAAGAGAAAAAGAATTAAAAAGAAAAAGAAAAGATGCAAAAATTTAATTGTTGATTTACAAGGTCCCAAGATAGAGGAAGAGAAAATACACAAAAACAAAAGGAGAATAATGCAATGGAAGAAAAATTCTAATAAGAATAGCTGAAGAATAATTACTTCTTATCTTGTAAGTGCTAAGGTACCAAATTCTACCAAGAAAAGGTCAATAAAATGGAGAAGCTAAAGTGGAGGAAAATTTCATGAAGCTATAATATTTCATGAAAGAGCTCAAGAAGGTAGAATTGTTGAATTTTAAAAGTGCAACATTGGAACAAAATCTAAGGCTTGGTTCATTGGCATGAGAATATTAATTGATATCTAAAATAAAATTAGCAATGAAAAAGTTCATATCACCATACATCAACTCAATTTGAAAGAAACATTGTGCTAGGATCACTAGGAAAGAATGTTGTCCATGAACAATGATACCTTGACATGGGAAATGTTTGAAGAGTAATTTAATAATTATTATTTTTCAGATGCATCTTATACTATATGGGATGAATGAGTTCCACTCTTTCAAATAGAAAGGTGTGACAAAGTTTGAATATGATAATTATTTTTATTGGGAACCCCTCACTGCTTCCTTCTTCTTAGGCTGATTGGAGTCGTCGACTTGAACCACAACTACCAGCTTCTCTTATTCTTTTAACACTTCCCACAAAAGGGTCTTCTATTTTGGGATGGAAACCATGTTCCATAGTGAAAGTTTGGAAGGTTCCTTCTTCAACTACTCTACTATGTTTAGTGGTTTCCTCGACTAAGACCCAAGGTAATTTTTCCTTACCTGGGGCAAATGATATGTAGATTTTTAACAATCTTCCTCTTTGACTGGGTAAAATAATTAGATTACACCTATAAAACCTTTAAGGTCAAGGAATCATATGTAAACGTTATATTCTCTCCCTCCATCCAAGACAAAAGCATATGTTTGGGTGTGATTTCTCCCTCATTCTCTAGAGACATTCATTACATTTAAGATACTAGGACCGAATTGTCCATTCCATGTGATTGATACTAATATTGAGGAGGCACTACTTTAGTTGGAATTCCTTTCCTTTGTTTTTGATTAAGGGAAAATGGGTTTTGAAGGGCCCCCGAAACCCTTTACAGCATTAGATCAAAAGATAGCCATTAAAGCACAATGAAAAATCAAGAGACATCAAACATAGAAAAGACAGCTGACCAGCAAACAAAAAGCCAATAGCAAAAAGACACAATAGACAGGACCTACAGATAAAAATCCAAGGCTAGGGAAGCTTCCACATCCAGTTGCTCCATATTCTCAGCAGCCTGCTTAATTTCCTCAATCTCCTTGCGTTGGCTTTTCTTTTTTCTAGTGCTTGCGCAAGTTCTTCTACCATGACCAGTCTCCTTACCTTCAGGGGTGTCTTCCTTCACCTTAGTGGTGTCCCCGGAGTCCTTTTCCCCTTGATCACTTTCAAGCTTGCTGATAAGAACTTTAATGCTTTCAGAAGTGGCCTTTAAGATCTTATGACTCTGCTCCCCAATATTTTTGAGCGTATTCTCAACCCCTTCCAGCCTTTTTTCAGTAGCCCCAGCTCTGTTTTCCAAGATTTGGAAGCTATTACGTTGAGCATTAATGATTTCCTCAGCGTTACTAATTGCCTTGGTAAGCTCACTTAAACAATCAGGGAGGGAACTGAATTTACCAGTGCCAATAGCTTCTAAAGTTTCAATTTTGCTAGCTTCCTGGGTTTGTTTAGCTTTTATGCTTGTTATTTCATTTTGAACCCAAAGGAAAACCTTGTTGAAGCAGTTTGTGCTATTTTTGAAACATAGGTCAATATCCAGATGGGAGCCATCCTGGGCCTTATCTCCCACAGGATCCAAGTTCACCTTCAGACCCACCTCCTTCAAATCTGCACTCTTAGCTTCCTTTATGGAGGTGTCCTCCCCAACCAAGCCCTTATCCTTAGAACTAATAGAGAAAGGTGAACGACTCTTATCTCCCACATCCTCATTTCTCAGAGTTTTCCCCTTATGCTTCTTGCTAGAGAGTATTTGGACCTCCTCGCTATCAGTCTGCATATCATCTTCAGTCTTGTCTTCCTCCTCATACTAGCTTTCATCATCCTCCCCCTTCTGCTTCCTTCTGGCCGACCCTTTACCCTGATCCTCTTGCCCTATTTTTCTTCTTCGCTTGCTCGACCTAGTGATATGGGGGTCATTGTCAACATCAACCTCAATGTCGTAACCTTCACCATCATCATCATCTGAATCATCCAATTCCTCTTCCGAATCAGAAACCTCTGCAATATTTAGTTGAACTGTGGTATTCTTGATGTGGTTGTACAAAACCACTATAAGACCCTCATGCATAGCAAGATTGGTTTTTGGATTGGAGATAACATCCTTTATCCCAACATTTAGGGAATAGAACAAGTAATAGGGGATGGAAATTTTCTCCTTGTCCTGGAAGCATTCCTTTCCTTTGTTACTCCACTATGTTTTGTTGTAAATATTATCTATAGAAATCCTTATGCATATGGGTATCATTGCAAGAAAAACTCTAGGCATTTGATTCTTCTGCCACATTGTTTCAGCCAGCAACTAACTCTCTATAACTGTTAGGTGAAACTGTCACAAGGGGTAGAGACTGGGACAATCTAGTTTGATGGTTGGACATGATTAGGCCTTGGGGGTTCTTTGTAATGATTGGGCTGATAGGTAAGCCTACTACCTTGGAAACCTTAATAAGGCTATCTAAAAACCATCTCTTGCTATCTTTTGAGATTAATAATATCATTCAAAAAGTTTCACAAGATACTATTTATGTCATCAATTTCCATGCTAGAGACATTAAAGTTGAAGCTATCAGCACTTGAGGGGCAAGGAAGATATACATAGGGGTATTGACTTGCAATGTTCCAAGGGCCTCTTCTTGAGGTAAAATAGACAATTCAGTAAATATGAGAATAGGTTGTCTCAAGGGAACTTTAAGTTTTGCTCAATTACATAATGGACTATACAAATATCTATAACATCATGTAGGTTCTTCATCAGATTTTAAAAAACTTCTATTAGTGAATTGATAGGGTGCTTTTAACGCATTGGCTATAATCGAATCCCATGTACTTGGAGCTACTAGTGAAACAAGTGAGGAACCACTATTCTATGTTACAAATTTTCTTAGAGGACCTAGTCTAGCCATGTGCGCTTGTACTTTGTTGGATCCAGTCACTCTTTGTTGGGTGATAGTTACCAGTGGTGATAACAAAAGATTTGGATCATTTATTGAGTGTGATCTCATAATGGGCCCTTGATTCATGCAGTCAAGCCCCTTAATTATGAACAAAACTACATTTGAAGACTAATAATGGGAAATCTCATGAATGGGGGACCACAATTCGTAAAATAACCTTAGGATTTTATAGAAGTTAGATCTTTTTTTATTTTGGATAAACAACTATCTAATTCTAAAGTGGTGCATTGAGAACTAGAATGATACTAAAACTTTATGAAAGCATGGCATAATTAGAAATGACAGTAACATAACCAAACTTCTAAAATAGCAGATTGCGTGGTTTAAGAGTATTGATTAATATATTAATGTTGAGAATCATGTGAGCTGAATCTATAATAGATAATAATCTATAACATATTAATTCATCTCTACAAGATTTATATCCATCAAAATGGTATTATAGACATAGGTTCTAGACGGCTCTATATGTTTGAGTGATTTGGGTATTATTTATTTTGGGTATTGAATATTTATTATAGACATGGCTAGAGAAGATAGTGAGATTTGTTAGTAACTACTGGATCATTCAATAGACTAAACTATGTTTTATGAGTAAAGAAAATGAATACCATTTTAGTTGCAAATGGTCTACGGAAGTTGGTGGTCAATGGGTTCATAGATGGGGTTGATCCAATAGTGAATCCAACCCTCATAAACAACCAAAAGACCTAGTTGAAGGATATAAGAAATGATACAAAAGTATTTAGTTTGATAGAGGTATCCTTGATAGACCTATAATATTCGCCAAAATAGCAGTGGATAACTATGCAAAGGAGGCATGAAAAATCCTCCAAATTAGTTGCAAAGGGGCTGATATTGTGAGATTAGTGAAGCTTCAAATACTCTAGAGAGATTTTGAAACCCTCTAGATGAAGGATAGTGAGTCCACTTCAGATTTTCATACAAAAGTCTTTGGTTTGATAAAGAGGTTAAGGAAAAATGGTGAGACCATGTAAGAGAAAAGGATTGTGAAGGAAATACTTAGAATTATACCCTCTAAGTTTAATGTAGTTGATGAGTTTATGGTTTTGATGTAAACTGATGAGCATCTTTGAAATAGGTATGCACTTTGTTTCCATGAGAAAGATTTAAAATCTTAGGCCAATGTAAGAGGTAGGGAGAGAGGTAGGCATCTAGCTATAAATGAAGCTCAAGAGGCACAAGTAGAGAAACTCTAGAAGGGGGAGATCTAGAGTAGAAAACTTTAGATGAACACACAACTAAGAGGGAACAAGTAGCTCTCAATCTAGATTTGGAGATAAGAAGAACAATAATAGGGTATGATAAGAGTAATATAGAATGTTATTATTGCCACAAATTCAGTCATTATGCAAGCAGTTGATCAAAAAACAAATGTGATCAGTCAAAGAAAAGTTTAAGTGTGGCTAATGAAAACGTAATTGAAGGTGGTTAGTCAAAGGCCTTCATCATGTGCAGCATTGGTGAGGAGGGAAATGTTGAAGTATGGTACTTGGAAATTAGATGCAGAGACCACATGAGTGGTAATGAAAGTTTATTTTCTTTTATTGATAAAAATATCAAATCAAGAATCAAAATAAGGATCAATGAAACAGTTTCAATTATAGGCCAAGCAAGGTGAGAAGGAAATTGAAAATGTCTATTGTGTCCCAAGGATTAAACGCAACCTCCTATGTGTTGGATAGTTGGTCCAAAGTGGTTACAAAGTGATGATTGAAAAATGTGAATACATAATCTCTGACAATAATTAGAGAAAGAATATTGTTGTAGCAATGTCAATGACAAAGAATCAAATATTTCATTTGAAGATATAGATCTTCTTCTTAGCCTAGTATATAGCTACACCTCCTAGTCATTAGAAGTGTCTAAAAATATAGCATTGATCAATCTTCAAGACTGTCATTCAAGAGCCCTCCAAACTTTGGCATTTATGGAACGGATATTTAAGCTATTACAGTTTGAGATTTTTGTCCAAGAAGGGTATGGTTATAAGTTTACCAAACATTATAAAGCCTAATAGTAGTCATGAAACATGTATTTTAGGTAATCAACATAGGCAACCCTTTCAATTAGGGAACATGATTATGGCTAGACGATATGGGTCTACATTTCGAAGCATAAGCTGAAACCTTTGAGAAGTTCAAGATCTTCAAGGCCCTAGTTGAGAATGGAAGTGGACATTTCATCAAAGTCCTAAGGTTAGATAGAGGGGGAGAATATACCTTCAATGAGTTTTTGAATTTTTGTAGGTATCCTGGAATCAAGAATGTGTTGACAACTAGTACTCCATAGTAAAATGGATTGGTTGAGAGGAAGAATAGGACCATAGTGAAAATGGAAAGAATTAATTTAAAAGATAAGGGACTCCCAAATGAATGTTGGGATGAGGATGTTGGAATAATAGTTTATTTGGTAAATAGAAATCCCAAAAAGGTTGTTCATGATAAGATTTCATAAGATCCATGGACAAAAATCCATGGACAAAATGCAAGTGGATGGTTGAGCACTTGAGAGTGTTTGGGTGTGTGGCATATGCACTTGTGTCAAAAGAAAAGAGACAAAATTCTAATGAAGAAGGTGATAAGTGCATCTTAATGGGATATAGTGAAGATTCCAAGTCATATAAACTATATAACTCAATCACCAAAAAATAGAAATCAGCAAGGATGTAGAGTTCATTGAAAATGAGTCATGGCATGACATGATGGATAGTTCTACAACTATCTCAATTATAGTGCTCTTTGAAGAAGAAGGGAATGAAGAGATGAAGGATGATGTTGTAACAGGTATGAAGCCTAGCAATCAACCCCAGAGAGTTCTAGATGTATCAAAGACTCAAACAAACAACTATAAATTTTAATTACTTAGTCCTCTAGACAACTCTAAATTGTTGCATAGCCAACAACTACAGTGAACAAATAGCTCTAGAGATATTTTGAATAGCCAATCAATAGTAGTACCAAGATTTTAGACCCAATACCTAGAAAGATAAGAAGTCTAAGGGAGATTTACTAAAATGAAAGGTATGGAGAAAATTTGGATGAAAATTTGAATTTTACATTATTTTCTCATAGTGATCTAATTTATTTGAATGATGTTATGAAAGAAGAGGAATAGTGTGAGGCCAACATGAGGACATGGATGCAATAGAGAGGAATAGGAAATAGGAGCTAACAAATTTTCCTTTGGGTAAACAAGTTACTGGTGTGAAGTGGGTCTATAAGACAAAATGAAATGTAGAAGGAAGAATAGAGAGGCATAAGGAAAGGCTATTGTTAAGGGATATAAACAACAACCTTGAAGAGATTATGTTGAGATATATTTTCCATTTGCAAGGATGGAAACCATGTGGATAGTATAGAAATAGTAGCTCAACACAAATGGAAGTTGTTTCCAATGGATGTGAAGTTGGCGTTCTTTAATGGAGTATTGAAAGAAGAGGTTTATATGGAGCAATGACCTAGTTATGAAGTTCCAAGGCAAGAAAACAAAGTGTATATGCTAAAGAAAGATCTTTATGGGTTGAAGAAAGCACCACAAGAATGGTACAATAGAATAGACTCATATTTGTTGAGTAATGGCTTTAACAAAAATGATGATGAGCCCACTCTTTATATCAAAGCTAGTGATAGTAATATATTGATTCTTGTCTTGTATGTAGACAATTTAGTTTTATGGGGAATAGTAATTTCTTCACTATTGATTTAAAAGAGGCCACGAAAAGAGAGTTTGAGATGATAGATTTAGGCATGTTAAGGTATTTTCTAAGCATAGAAGTGAAGCAAATGAAACAGGTATATTTATCTCTCAATAAAAATATGCAGCATAGATTTTGATGAGGTTTAGGATGCAAAACAAGCCTACGTCAACACCAACAGTCATAGATCTAAAGTTGAGCAAAAACGATTTTAGCAATAATGTGAATCCAACAATGTACGAGAATTTGGTTGGATGTTTAATGTATTTAATAGCAACTAGAACTGAAATTATGTGTGCATTGTGTCTTATTTCTGGATTTATGGAGACTCCAAAGGACACGCACATAAGAGAATTCTAAGGTATATTAATGACACCAAAGGATATGGTATTTTGTATACTACAACAATTGACTTTGGACTGGTTGGATACACAGATGGTGAGGGCAAAAAAATGGTACAACTATATTTTTGATAATGTATCGTCAATAGCTTTGATGAATAATCAAATCTTTCATGGACAAAGAAAACACATAGAAATCAGGTATCACTTCTTAACAGATTTGGTTGAAAATGGTGAAATAAAAGTCAATATTGTAGCTCTAAGCAACCATATAAAACCACACACTACAAATAGTTTTGAGCACCTAAGAAGTAGTTTGGGCATCACACTTTCGGTTAGAGCAAGTTTGGAGCCATCAGAAGTAGTTTTAGACGTCATATATAGTGAGCTTCGAATAGCTCTAGACTTGCCAAAATTAGCTCCAGATTTGCAGAATGAGCATAGAAAGGGATAAGACTAAGAGGGAGTGTTAGAATTTATTATTAGTCAAACACATATCAGTGAATAGCTCGTTGAAAATATTTTGCGATCCCCATCCCTTCTTTCTCCCAACGCAGTGTAATTAATTCAGTAAGTTTGAATTTGAACATTTTGGGATCTCCATCCCTTCTTTGCCCCTAACGCAGTGTGGCAGAAATTAATTCGGCGGGTTTAATCTTGAATATGAGAGGGAATTTTTGTAGGAAAGATACTTAAAAAAAAAAGGAGGATAATGGTCTTGCAAAGTTTAGATAGAGTTTTTTTTTGGCGAAAACGGAGAGAATGTTTCATAGTAGCAGCAGTGAGTGTAGTACAACAATAGGTAGCTCTAGATGAAGGAAAAAGACAGTGTGTAACTACAGACAGTTGGAGAAATGAGTTGTGGTAGCAGCTCTAGATAGCTGTAGAAGTTTTGTTTGTAATCATATAATATTTCATAAATACCATTTATGATTAATAGAAAATCGTAATTTATCTCCAACACCTTTGTAGTTTGTTTTTGTGTATATTGCACTGTTTAGCAACATAACAACAGCTCTGTTTGTGTAATTTGGTCTTTTATTTCCAAGAACTGGTATGCTAGCTGTATATTTTGTGTTTTATTAAGAGGTAAATCTATCAAAATAGGCTTCTCGTGTCGGCAAAATCATTCTTGTTTGCTTGTATCCCATCTAGAGTAGTGTTAGAAGATGTTAGTTTTGAGGTTAGCCAAATGTTCCATTACTTTGGTGAAATCTGTTGATAAGTGATGCTGCTCTAGCATGCAGCTCCATGCAACTCCAGTTTGGACATGAAGCTATCCATTCATCACCATGCATAAGCTATTTTTAGTTAATAGTTTTTTTTGTTTATTCATGCAAATAAAGCATGTACTCCAACATGCATGAATCCTTAGGACTATTTTTAGTTTTGCTTTTTGCATGAGTTTGTTTTTAGTAAATAAAGCATGTTGTGCATGCACTTATTGTATTCTTAATTTAGGGAGTAGTTTGCTTTTTTTAGTTTGAGAGCCTTAGTAGCTTTCCATGCAAAGCTAAGAATATATTTAGAACTGCAATTATTATTTATTCTTCTAGACTGCAAATTCTTTATATATACAACCTCTATGTAATTTTTTAATTAAGCTTCAATAAAGATATTGGTGTTTTCTTCTTTTTGCTGTTATTGTTTGCTAATTAGTTGGTTCAGAGAGGATAGGTCAGGTTCAAAATTCTACAAGTGGTATCAGAACAGGTAAAATTGTTTTGGGTTAAAGTTTTATTGTTGGAATTTCGCTAAAGTTAATCATGTCGAATTCTAACCATATGCCCGTTCCAGAATTTGATGGGAATGATTATGATTATTGGTGCATTAAGATGCTGACCTTTTTTATTGGAAAAGATTTGTGGGAGATTATTGAATTAGGTTATGAAGAGCCAATTGATTGGAATGCCCTTACAGCCAATGAAAGAACAACAAGAAAGGAAGCAAGGAAAAAGAATGCTCAAGCTTTGTTTCACATTCAGATAGCTCTTGATAAGAGCTTATTTCCAAGAATATCAAGAGAAACAACTGCCAAAGATGCCTGGAAGACTCTACAAGAAGCTTACCAGGGTAGTGATCAAGTTAAAGTGGTCAAGCTTCAGACATTGAAGCGAGAGTTCGAGAATTTGAAGATGCAAGAAGCTGAAAGTATAAGTGATTATTGTGTCAGAGTTAAAGATGTAGTCAATAAAATGGCTACACTTGGAGAAATTGTAAGCAATGAAGTTTTGATTAAAAAGGTGTTGAGATCTTTGACACCCAGATGGAATCATGTAGCAATAATCATAGAAGAAAGCAAGGATTTGACAAAACTACAGTTTGATCAACTGGTTGGATCCCTGATGTCTCATGAAGAAAGATTGAAAGATTCTTTTGAAGGTGTAGAGAAAGCGTTTTCCTCTAAATTGCTAATCACAAAAGATGAAGATACAAGCAACAGTAGTGCCAAAATCAATCAAGGCCAAGGTAAAGGGCAAAGCCAAAATTCTTCAAGAGGTAGAGGAAGAGGTGGCTCAAGAGGAAGTGGTGGTTTCAGAGGAGGAGGTAGAGGCAGATTTGATAAGAGAAATGTTCAATGTTACCATTGTAACAGGTATGGCCACTTTGAAAGAGAATGCAGATTGAAAGAAGGTAAACGTGCTAACTATGCTCAAGAAAGTAGTGACAATCCTCCTGATCACTTATTTTTATCTTATGCCAAGGGTGAAAATACTAGTAAAGATGTTTGGTACCTAGATTCTGGATGCTCTAACCATATGACAGGGAATGAGAAGTTGTTCTCAACAAAGGATGGAAGTTTCAAATCCAAGATCCAGCTTGGTGATGATAAATCATTGGAGGTTGCTGCCAAAGGAGCTATGGAGGTCCAAACAAAATAAGGTATAAAGAGTATTCATGATATTTATTATACTCCACAATTGAAGCACAATTTGTTAAGTGTTGGGCAGCTATGTGAGAAAAATTATAAAGTAGTCTTTGAGAATAAGACTTGTACTATCTATGATAAGAATAAGGATAATAGGGTGATCACTGTTGTTCCTATGACAAGAAATAGGATGTTCCCCTTGAGGTTTGGTGAACATAACAATAGTTTGGCAAATATGGCTTATGAGGATTCAAGTTGGTTATGGCATCTCAGGTATGGGCATTTAAATTTTCATAGTTTAAAGTTTCTAACCTCACATGCATTAGTTTCTGGTTTGCCCAAGGTTGAGGAACACAAGGAGGTTTGTGAAGGTTGTGCTAAAGGAAAGCATGCAAGAGAAAAGTTTCCAAAGGGAAATGCATGGAGGGCTCATCACCCACTTCAGCTTGTTCATTCGGATATATGTGGTCCTATGCAGACTAAGAGTTTGGGTAAGTCATCATATTTCATTACTTTTATTGATGATTACTCACGAAATTGTTGGGTATATTTTTTGAAGGCCAAAGATGAAGCCTTGGATACATTCAAGAAGTTTAAAGCCCTTGTGGAAAATGAGAAAGGGTGCAAGATCAAATGTTTAAGGACTGATCGTGGAGGAGAGTTTTGCTCAAAGGCTTTCCAAAGTTATTGTGATTTTAATGGCATCAAGAGGCAACTTACTACTGTATACACACCTCAACATAATGGAGTAGCTGAAAGGAAGAATCGTACTGTGGTTGAAATGGTAAGGTGCATGTTACAAACCAAGGGATTGAGCAATTCTTATTGGGGAGATGGAGTTGCTACAGCGGTGTACATCCTCAACTGTAGCCCCACCAGTACACTAGAAAAGATGACTCCTTATGAAGCTTGGTATGGTAAAAGGCCTAATGTTAATCATTTCAAAGTTTTTGGTTGTTTGGCTTATGTGCATGTACCGGATCAAAATAGACAGAAGTTAGATGCAAAGAGTGAGTCATGTATTTTTATTGGGTATAGTGAGAAAAGCAAGGCTTATAGATTGTATAATCCCCTCACTACCAAGCTTATTGTCTCAAGAGATGTGATTTTTGATGAAGGGGGAGTTTATGGTCATTAAAAAGGCCATGTTGAGAAGCCAAAATCTATTTTGAATGATGATATAATTGCTGATATTGATCATGAGCAGCCAACTAATGTTTCTATATCCAGTGGTTTAACTCCACCAAGCAATCCTTCATCAAGTTCTTTAGTACCAAGTTCAAGTCCAGCTTCTTCTCCAAGTTCTACAAGGAAAATAAGGAGATTGAGTGATATCTACCAGAGGAGTGGAAATCAAGTACATGAAGAAAATCCAATAGGTGAAACAGTGAATTTTGCTTTATTAGCCAAGGCTGATTTTGAACCATCATGTTTTGAAGATGCATGTACTAATGAGGTTTGGGTGAAAGCCATGGAAAAAGAGATGGATTCCATTCACAGGAATGACACTTGGGAGTTAACAGAACTTCCACATGAAAAAAAAAGGATTGGCACCAAATGGGTCTACAAGACCAAGTTTAACAGTGATGGGAGTGTTGAAAGACACAAGGCAAGATTAGTTGCTAAAGGCTTCACACAAAAGTATGGAATTGATTATGAAGAGACATTTGCACCAATAGCAAGACAAGAGACCATAAGAATGTTGATTTCATTAGCAGCTCAGAAGAAGTGGAGCATACATCATATGGACGTGAAAAGTGCCTTCTTGAATGGGTACTTAGAAGAGGAAGTATATGTGGAGCAGCCACAAGGTTTTGAAGTGGAAGGAAAAGATAATTATGTCTACAAGTTGAAGAAGGCTTTGTATGGCCTCAAGCAAGCACCAAGAGCGTGGTATGCCAGGATTGATGGATACTTTCAGGAGAATGGCTTCCAGAGAAGTAAGAGTGATCCTACCCTATACTACAAACAAGAAGGTACTGATATTCTCATCATAAGTTTGTATGTTGATGATCTTTTGTATATGTGTAGTAGTTCTAAGATGAAAGATGAATTCAAAGCTTCTATGATGAAAGAATTTGAGATGAAAGATCTTGGTCTAATGAAATATTTTCTAGGAATGGAGGTTTATCAAAGTAAGGATGAGATTTTCATTTGTCAAACAAAGTATGCACAGGATATGCTGAAGAAATTTAATATGACTGATTGTAACCCTGCCTCCACTCCAAGTGCTCATGGAGATTTGTTATGTAGAGATGATGGTGCTGATTTAGTTGATGAGACAACTTACAGAAGTATTGTGGGGAGCTTGATGTTTCTAACCCACACGAGGCCAGATATTGCTTATTCAGTTTCACTTGTTTCAAGGTATATGACAAATCCATCTGAAATACATATGAGGGCAGCCAAGAGGATTTTGAGGTATGTGAAAGGGAATTCAAGTTTTGGTATTCATTACTACTCTTCTGAAAAGTTCAATCTTGTAGTCTTTAGTGACTCAGATTGGGGAGGTAGTATGGATGACCGTAAATCTACATCTGAAAATTGTTTTTCTTTTGGTTCTAATTTGATTACCTGGAGCTCGAAAAAGCAAATTATTGTTCCCCTCTCATCTACAGAAGCAGAGTATGTTGCAATTACCTCAGCAGGTACACAAGCCCTTTGGCTCAGAAAATTTTTGGAAGAAATTGGAGAAAAACAAATTCAGCCTACAGTAATTTATTGTGACAATCTGAGTGCCATCAAGTTAGCTAAGAATCCGGTTCATCACAGCAAAACTAAGCATTTTGATTTGAAATATCACTTCATACGAGATTTGGTGCAAAAGAAGGATCTCGAATTGAAGCACATCAACACCCAAGATCAGCTAGCAGATATATTCACCAAAGCGGTTGCGAAAGCTCAGTTTATAGCACTACGAGATAAGATTGTCAGCCCTCTCAGCATCAAGGGGAAGTATGTTGATAAGTGATGCTGCTCTAGCATGCAGCTCCATGCAACTCCAGTTTGGACATGAAGCTATCCATTCATCACCATGCATAAGCTATTTTTAGTTAATAGTTTTTTTTGTTTATTCATGCAAATAAAGCATGTACTCCAACATGCATGAATCCTTAGGACTATTTTTAGTTTTGCTTTTTGCATGAGTTTGTTTTTAGTAAATAAAGCATGTTGTGCATGCACTTATTGTATTCTTAATTTAGGGAGTAGTTTGCTTTTTTTAGTTTGAGAGCCTTAGTAGCTTTCCATGCAAAGCTAGGAATATATTTAGAACTGCAGTTATTATTTATTCTTCTAGACTGCAAATTCTTTATATATACAGCCTCTATGTAATTTTTTAATTAAGCTTCAATAAAGATATTGGTGTTTTCTTCTTTTTGCTGTTATTGTTTGCTAATTAGTTGGTTCAGAGAGGATAGATCAGGTTCAAAATTCTACAAAATCGCTATTGTTGAAATCGCTACTGTTGCATTTTTTTTCTTTTTCATGCATCCTATTGCTAGCTTGAGTGCAAAAGTAGTTTCTGCAAACTTCTATAATCTCTTCAAAGTCCAATTTATTTATATCCCCATGTCTCAAATATTCCAAGTTTTCATCCTCTAATTGTTTCATTTAGAACGCAGTAATAGTCTTGATACTCTTTTTTGGTCATTTCGATGTAAGATCCAAGGTATGTGTGTGAGTGATTCTTAACTTGATAATTGATTTGCCGATTCCCTGGAATGGATCTGGATTGTAGTTCTTCTATCATGCTCACAGAGGGTTACTCAATGAAGCGGCCTAAAGAATCTCCAGTTCAACTCATAAAATATAAATTTCTCTGGTTAGAACTCTACCAACACCGATACTTATTTCCCTGGAAACAACATAAAAAAAAATCCAGAACCGAATGGACTGTATAACCTTACTGTAAAGAAAAATTTTGGCTCTGAATAAACTATGTGTGATTTCTCATGTTATTCTCATTAAGCTGCGATTGATTTACAAGTGTTTTAAGCCGTAAACTATATAGGGAAAAAAAATAGTTTTATTTTTTTTTAAGCAAGAGGGAACCTTATGTTTGAAAATCTTACTATACTATGTCATTCTACCATATTTGAGCTTCTGGGCGTCTTTAGATCCAAAATATGGGTTGTTCTTCCAACAAACTTCTGAAGCCACACATTTTCACTTTAGGTTTCTATTTAGTTCTGATAATATATAATGTTATAGATCAGGTATAATTTATTTTGAAATATATTAAGATGCTCTATAATTTATATTAAAAAAGGATGAGGTTGCTTGCTATAAGTTATTTTCAACTCATAATAATAGATTACTATAAGGATGAGAATGTGGATGATGAAGTTTCCTAGGCAAGGTCTTCGGAAACCTTCTCAATCCCATGTCCAGACAAATTGCTAGGTCTAATTATGATATTATTAGATCTTTCTATATCATAATTTGTCGCTGCAATTTTGAAACAATTGTACTGTGATGTCATCTACTTTTTATTTTGTAAAAAAATTAAACCCTGTTAAAAAAACCTTTTGCCTAATCAAAAACAGATTTGTATATTACTTCCAGGACCAGACTTTGTTGGAGCGTATAGATGAAATTGAAATAAAGCGCTTAGAGGATATTGAAATAAAGGTAAGTGGAATTCGTTCATAATGTGTGTTTCAATTTTTCTAAATATCTCTAGGAGCTAGTTTTGTACAGTATATGGTTAATGTAAACCGTTGGTATGATCATTGATGTGGCAAACGCTGCAATTATTTATAAGAGATTTGTATTTCTATTTAAATAATCAATACAGGGAGTATAATATACCAACCATTTGAATTATTTCAATAATATGTCCAAAAATGTTTATTTATCCTGAACAACATCTCATTTAATTTTGCAAATTATAGACGAGCATAAACAGTGATATCTGATGAAATAGCTACAGATTACAGAATGTACTACATACCTTTTGAAATGTATAGCACAACTTCCCAGTTAAATCCGAATCCTTGAAAGTAAATATCTGACTATCTAATCTTTGCTTTTTTTGGAGAACAAGCAGGAGCAGGAGAATAGAAATTTGCGCAGACAAGTAAGGCTTTCTGGGTTTTTTGGGCTGATTGTTTATTGTGGCAAGCCTGTATTTCCTCATCTAACACTGTAAAATTGGTTGTTAAAACAGTTAGAAGAGGCACGCAAAAATCCTTTGGGTACTGAACAACGTCCAACAGCTTTTCTTGAATTTCATCCCTTACAACGCAGAGATTCTCCAAAACCACTCCTTGCTAGACCGTTGGCAGCTAATAATTCTAGCGTTGAGGAGTCAGAAACTTCGCAGACATCATTGCATTTAGGGTAATGACATATTCCTTATTCTTTTTAACAGGTTCTGTATGTTGCAGTCATAGATATAACTTAGTGTGTATGTTGGATTAGTGATAAGAGACAAGAATTTTATAGGAAAGAAGAAACAAATTATATTAAATTTTAGCCAAAGGAATTAAAAATATAACAGTAACAAAAGATAATGAACAATAGCACAAAGACTCAATTTTTGTTCACCAACAGATTACATATTTAGTAAACTCAACAGTCTTACTATCAAACTAGTAAATAGTTTGACAGCATATTGAAAATATTGACAGCAAACTATAACTGATATACAACTAACTGAAGCTCTTTGACGGCACAGTATTGACAGAAAACTATAACTGATATACAACTAACTGGAGCTGTTTGACGATTGAAAGATAAAAGGATAATGGGACGCTGTATCATAGTTGATGACACACATATAATTCAGTTATGAATTATATTTTTAATACTCGTAAATGAATAATTGAGTTTTGATGGATCTCTACGTAAAGCTCCTGCGAAGATAGAGGATGGGCTGGACAAAGGAAAGAAGACCAACGCCTTATTTCCATGGGAGACGGAGCTATTTCTTTTTGCTGTCTCAGCTATTAGTAGTGTCTAGATTGCTGTTTCAGTACTTCCATGTTTTTTATTATATAAACAGTTTACGCTCTGGTTGGTGGGCTTGATCTCTAAAGTCCAAACTTTATTTTTGATTAATGGTTTTTTGTTTGGATGTATAACAAGTCGGGGTCTTTCCCCACTTACTCTAATCAAAAACATATCTCTACATACTACAAACTGGAGATTAAACAGACTAACAACATAAATAAAATAACAGAAAATACATTATAGATGTTATTTTTTGAAAAACAGTTTTTGAACCAATAAGAAATCTTCAATTGCTCCCTAGTCACGTATCTGTAATCCAAACCCAATATCATTGGACATCATTTGCACATGAAATGTATCATCACCTTCGTAAAGATATAATGCTGAGCTTTTAGATTTCGGATCTCTCTTAAACTATTAGACACCAATCCTCACATGTATGTCTCATAATTCTAATAAGATATAATTTTTCTAATCCATTAGCACCTCAAACTATTGAATATCTATCTATTCTCTATGGCATCCTTCCTGTCTTCAAAGCATGGCCTCTTTAAAATGAAACAAGTTCTTCATCTTGCACAAAACCTTAAAATAGGTGCCTCACTTTGAAAATCTCCACCATGAAAAATCATGTACACAGCATTCAGAATATTATATATACTCAGAACATTAAGTAAGACTCATAAACAACATTTAAATCAACCACAGCAGCACCAAACTTCACCTTAGCAATAGAAAATTTCACCGTAACATTTCATAAACAATACTCAAATACAATACTCAAATGAGTGTTGAGTTTCCTTTGATCTTCATTGCATATTTTACAACAAACTTCAACTTAGCAATAGCAAATTTCACCGTAACATTTCATAAACAATACTCAAATGAGTATTGATCTTCCTTTGATCTTCATTGCATATTTTACAACAAGAAGCTCCACTGTAGATTCCTCTTAGACTATAGTGACCACCTCACTGTCTTTCCAGCAATCTAAAGAGTGGCTGAAATATGCCCTCCCTCTCTTACAATTGAAATTCCCCCCCCCCCCCTATCGACTAACAACTTTACATTAAAACACAGGTAACTCAATCAACGCAAATTGCTAGCGATCTTCTTATTGCAACCTTGCTTCCTCTATTAACCAGCAAATAATCTGGTGTTTGCCTATAGCAGATGCAACAATAGTTGTTTCAATCCCAACTGTAAACTGAATTTTCATCGTCACACAATCTTCTAATCTCTTTCACCATCTATCACAAAGATCTGATACAAAATTAAAAAAATATCAGTGGCAAAAACATAACGAGCAATAGATTCATCAATAGATTACATATTTATAGCTATAGTAAACTTAACAGACCTCTTATCAAACTGGTAAAGAGTTTCACAGCATGTTGAAACTGTCGACAACTATGGCTGATATACAACTAACTAGAGTTGTTTGACAGGTAACTAAAATATAAAGGGCAATGAATTGGGACTCTCTATCAGATTTGATGACACATACACACGAAAAATATTTTCTTATAAGAAATGATATATCAACCTAGATTGGACATCACAAGCATTCTTTTTATTTTATTTTTATCATGAATTTTATCATAATTATTTCATTATTTCATTCATATAAAGAATTATGACTGTAAGTTCACTAGCATAATGTTATATAAAGAAGGTTTTTTATCAAATCTTTTATTTGTTGCTTAGTATATTGTCGGTGCTTGTTAAAACTTATGTATAAATGTTTTTTTAACATGTTAAAAAAGTGTTTTTTAATTTAGTTTTTGAATTAAATATAAAAGATCCAAAAAGGAGGATTAATCGGAGTCAGCAAACCATCAGATTAAAACCTTGAGCCCACCCATAAAAAACTTCTATAGAATTTTAGCCAAGACGCCTATATAGAAAAAGATCTAAGAGAAGATAATGAAGAGTATCAACATAGCCATAAGAGTAAATTACATGGAAGTGAAAAAGTATTCTAACTGAACTTCAATTCTCCATCTGGAGCATCATTCTTAGCCAGGTGGGGGGATCCAGGCAGTCCATCCCAAACTCCCCACCATCTAGACCTCGATCCTTCCATCAAGAATATGGTCCTTGTGTGGGTGCACCACATACCCCTGCATCAAGTCTTCTTGTTGGTGACAAACATCCATCCGGGCCTACCTCTCCTCCAAGAAATGCATGAAGTTTCTGAGTACCTGCTCAAAGGGGGACAATGTACAGTCACCCCTCTCCCAGGTATAACCATGGGAGATCTCTCTTATTTGCACAATGGTATATCCATCTTCCGG
The DNA here is from genome assembly GCF_030272615.1 of Cryptomeria japonica. Lineage (NCBI taxonomy): Eukaryota > Viridiplantae > Streptophyta > Pinopsida > Cupressales > Cupressaceae > Cryptomeria > Cryptomeria japonica. Next base: position 281,768,095 of record NC_081414.1, on the reverse strand, counting down.
CCATTGATCAAACTTACTTTCATCCAACCTGATAATGACAGAAATCTGCATGGAGATGAGATGAAAAATGAGCCTCTTCGGAGACTCAGTAAGATTCCTAGGCCTGTCATTGAATAACTCATCATTTCAAAACTTTCATATCACCCATAAGATTTCAAGAGACAAGAAGGACCAAAAAGAGTTAATAAATTTCTTGCAGCCTTTGATATAACCAAGGATAGCATCTATATAGGCAGTTTTAAATTTGTCAAACAATATGCCAAACAATTTCCAAACTTCACTGGCAAATAGGTAATCAAAAAATACATGAAGCAGGGTCTCAAGAAGGCGGTAAAATCTGCAGATATACGAAGAGCCATTCAAGTCTTTCAAAGGTAACTTATGGAGAAGTAAACGCCAAGCAAAGAATTTCTTTTTTGGTTCAGACGGGCTAGCCCACCTACGACATAGAGCCCTACCCCATCGTGACTCACTCCAACTCAGGGTCCGGGCAGAGTTTAGGTGGTCAATCGCAATAGAAGAGTCAGACAAGGTACCATAAATAGTTTTATCTTTGAGGGAGGGGAGGGCGGTAGAATCAATCCAGCAAAGGGAGGAGGGACAAGAGGGAGCCAGAGAAATGGGGCCCAAGGAAGTGTAGGGAGAGAGAGTATCCCTAAGAACAGCATAGGTCCTAGCTTGAGATGGAGAAACCTTAAACTTATCTACGATCTCCAGCCAAGACATCAAAAGACCATCATGGAAGATATCCCCAAACACTCTTATTCTAGCATAATTCCATTTCTTGGCTGAGCACCCCTAAAGAACAACAAGGGGTTTCCCTGATTAAAGATATTCCACCATATGGATCTATCAGTAGCTAAATTTAAACCACTCACCTAGCATTCATTATCCCTAACATATTGTTTGACCATTTTCCATGCCTTCCAAAGAGATTTGAAGACCTCAGAGCCCCATGGTGTAACATCAAACATACCAACAATTAAGTCACTCAATGGAAGACCCTTCCATTTCCTGACCATTTTTGGAATTGACCTTAAGATATTCTGTCTAATTAGAACTTTCCAGGGTTTATTATCAGACATAGACTGGAAGATCCACTTAGAAGCCAAGGCCACCCCTTACATCTGCAAATATTTGAGCCCCATACCCCCTAATTCCTTTTTCAAGATACACCAATCCCACTTAACAACATGTTGCTTCTTATTGTCTTTCCCATCATGCCACAGAAACTTCCTGAGCTGTTTATGAATGTGATTAAATTGATAATTAGAAAAAAGCCAAGCAAAAGAGGAGTAAATATTATAAGAGGATAGGACTTTCTGACAAATCTGAAACCAACTAGTAAGAGACAGAAAATTTCTATTTCATTTAGACATCTTTTTATCAGTCTTGTTCCTCAGCCATTCCCACATCTCTTTCAGATTTGGGGCAACAGATAATGGGATGCCCAAATATCTGACAATCTAACTGGGGCCTCCCCACTTCAATGGGAAGTTGGAGCATCAAGAAGGGGGGTTATGATCCCACCCAAGAAAATATAATTTCTGAAGGGCAACTTTGCTACCAGAAGCCTTGTAAAAGATATCTACATTCTTCAATAAGGCCTCCAAATTCTCTTTTTCTAAGATTAGCATAGCAGCAGTATCGTCTGCAAATTGCACATTAACCACTTCCTCTTTATTTGGCAAGCAAGTCCCCTTGACCTTAGGAATAAATTCATTATATTTAACAAGGTAGGAAAGAGTATCTACAGCAATCACAAATAGAGTCGGGGCTAGTGGGAATCCTTGTCTGATAGACCTCGACAAGAAAAAAACAATCAAATCTCATCCCATTTACCTCTACAATAGCATTAGCATCACCCAGAAGAGTTTGAACCAACTTACAGAATGATTCTAGGAATCCTATATTATGAAGCATTTGGAGAATAAACCCCCATTCAATCCGATCATAAGCTTTTTCAAAGACAATTAGCATCACCGCAGCCTTTTGCCCAGACTCTTTAGCCCAATTCAAGAACTCCCAACATATAACTAGATTCTCAAGTATGCAACTTCCTTTTATAAATCCTGTTTGGGTAGGGCAAATAATTTTAGGGAGAATATTTTCAAGTCTAATAGCAGCAACCTTAGCCAAAATCTTGTATGAAATATTTAGAAGAGTAATGGGCCTCCAATTTTTTATTAAAGTTCTATCACCTTCTTTAGGGATAAGTTTAATGATTCCCTGATTAATTTCCTGTCCCAGAGAGCCCCTAACAATAGCCTCATTATACATCTCAAGAAGATCATCTGAAATCCGTTCTAAGTTTGCCTTGTAGAACTCCACGGGGAACCCATCTGGTCTTGGGGACCTATCATTACCCAAGGAGGAGATGGCAAATTCAATTTATTCTTTAGAAAGAGGTCACCCAATAAGAGAGCAATCATCCTCATTAAGCTTTCTTGGAACCAATTTCTCATTCAGCTCCCGAGCTCTATGTTGTTCTACTTCCAGATCTTCTGATGAAAGCAAAGATTTATAAAACTGAGCAAAGCGATCAATAATTTCTTTAGGGTCAGAAATATTCTTGTTTTCTTCCCATATGCTATGTATCCTTTCCTTAGCCTCTTTATCTCTAAGAAGTTGAAAGAAATATTTAGTCCCTTTGTCCCTTGCTTCAAGCCACTTAAGCCTGGTCCTAGTTTTCTAGCCATTAATCTTGGCATTTTGTATCCTCCTAAGTTCTGATTTAGTGACAACCAATTCCTGGAAAAGTTGCTCGTCCTTCGGATTTTCCTGAAGCCTAAATTCATCTTCCAACAAGGCTCTTTTCCAAAGCAACTCCTCCCTTCTATAGTCCTTTGCATACTTCTTGCCCACCACCTGACACAATTCAGTCCAACTCTTGATGTTTTGAATCCATCTATCACTACATGAGGAAAGAGAAGCATGATGTTTATTGAAAGTCCTTATAAACTTAATGGCACATAGGAGGTCTTCATTCTCCAGGAGACTAGTGTTCAATATAAAGGAGTTCACCCTAGAGGAGATGGGAGGACATCCAGCATAGAGGCCTACTTGAATTTGAATAGGGTGATGGTCGGACATAGTGTAGGGGATCACAGAGTACTTCTCTCCTTTATCATCCCTCAAGACCACAAAGAACCCTTTGTTGAAATAAAATCTATGTAGCCTACAGTTTTTTTTTTAGTTTTAAAATTATTGTAGTATTTTTGTTTAAGATATAATTGAAGATATGAATAGTAAGACAAATAAATATGTAAAATCAAACAAACTTGTAATATTATTAAGCTTTTGTGATGCCTTGCCTAAGTTTTGTGGTTATAGATGGAAAATACAAGGTAGATTCTTACTTGGAGGATCTCAATATCTAAATAAACAAACTAGCAATTATGTAGAATACTTTCTTTTTTTTTTGTTAGGTACATAGATTATAGTTAAAGCAAAGTGTAAAGAGGTTGAAAGGGAATGAGATTTACAAATAATTATCAATGCTACAAATAAAAGGTTCTATTTTAGTTGGTAATTAAAGTCATTTTTTTTTAAATAAAATTATTATGGAAAGAGAAATTAAACTCCTCGAAAATTCATTATTCAAGAGAAAAAAAACTAGACTATAGATCTATTACAAAGCTATTTCTCTTTATTAGTAAGCATTGATTTAAATAATTGGTAACTTCATGATGAAATCATAAAGGAGGTGTGTTCTTCATTATTATTAATGAGTCATGTTTGAATATTTAATTTGAAGTGGTTGATAGCAATACCATCATAGTTGTACACTTCTCATACACCAAGTTCCTACTACTAAAGGTGGATTGTGTAAGACATGATAAAATTTTAAGGTGATGTTTTGGAAATAATCTTGTTAGGTTGATTCTTATGGGAGAACTAATGTATCTATGGTTTTAATGGTTTTTGTTTTGTGTAATTGGTTTATACATTTCAATAGGGAACAATTCTAAGGCTCATGACCCATTGAAAAGGGGTCTAATGTTGGACAAAAGGATAAGGAATATCTTCGAACTACTCCTTGTATGTTAACTCATAAATTGTGAAATAAATTTAGGAAAAAGGAGTTTGGAAGATATAGATTTACTTCACTCTCAATCTATGATAGTGATAAAGTTCAAATTAATTTTTATAGAAATGATTACAAAATAAGATCATAGCGATAGTATTTTGGTGTCATTACTCGTAGATTGTTCACAACTTTAGGGGGATATGCATGCTACAAAACTGTATTGGTTGGAGAGGAATTTCAAGAAAGCCAAAGAAAATATGGAGGGATATGAGATGAAATTTTGGGTTTGGAGGATAAGACCATATATAAAAGACTAGAGGATTTAAATGGAGAAAATGGATCAATATTTATACAATTTAAATTTTCTTAAGCATAATATGGTTGTTTTGGTGCATAAGAAATCTTTAAAAATATAAGGTGGCTATAGGATATAGATTATTTTAAATAGTCTATTCTAACAAGGCAGAATATATAGATTTCATCCGGCATTGTCTAAGATTTTATATTATATCTAAGCTAGGTGAACAATCTATTTCTAGAAAACTATCAGGAAATAGCGACCGACATCAACACAGTCAAAAGCACAAAACCCCTAACCCACTAAATAGCAACCTAGAATATAATCTAAAATATCTTAACCTAATCTGAACATACCATAGCTATCACTAAGATAAACAAAGACCTAATAACAAAATTGTTTAAATTCTCAAATAACCCATGCCCATCAAATTTACCTATCCCTAAGATTAAACCAGTATATATAACCATAGTAGGCACACAGGCCAAAACATTTAAACCAATATACCAAAAAACTAGAATTAAACTAGTCCTAAATAAGAGCAACATTAAAAGGCACCAAGGCCTAAAAGTTGAATAAAATAGTAACCAAAAAGATCATAACAAAAATAAAATGGCACATAGCCCAACAAACTAGCACAAACAGAGCAACTAATTGGTGTCACTGAATAGCCCCAAGTTCCTTGAAAGCTTATGGATGTGGTCTTTCCAATCCTCCTGGTTTGAATTGCTCTCCATCTCATGCTAACCTTTCGCCTACTATTTTTTAATCTTTCTCCTTAGCTTTCTCTAGGCAAAGGCAAATGCTTTGGAAACCCTTTCATAATATCAGCGATAATAACATAGAGTGCTAACCGCCCTTCCTAGCTAGGCCTTGCATTTTTTAAACTCTTGACTCAAGATCTTCAATCCTAACCTGCATATCAGCAATTTGGACCTTCGGGCTAGCCTCTCTATCATTATCATCATCCCCAAAAAACACCTAATTAAGGACATCAGCAATTTCCTTTAATCCCCTCTCATTTGGTAGGAGATCGCAATCTCAAATCCATTAACTCTATCCCTTCCTCAAACTCATTGTTTAAAGTGCCATTGTCCCTATTGTAGACCTCAATGTCTTCATCCTTTGCACTATAATATCAATCCTCAGAGTTATCACTAGAGATATCCTCTGGGGCATACTCTTCATTAGTTACAATGTCACTTATTTTTGCTTCTTTTTATATAGCTTTTCCCTTAGAATATTTTTCAATTAAGCACATTAATCAACAACCTTCAGGGATATTGTCCTATTTCCTCTACTCATGCTTAACATCTTCTTCTCTTCTCGACCCTAGATCTTCCAAGTTAATAGTAATGCTCCTTTTAGGTGTCTTAGTTTTTATTTTTCTAACTTTTATAATTCCTTGATTTACCGTTAGGGTTTTTCTTTTCTCAGGTGTGACTTTTAGTAGCGCCACTTCAAGGGACTCCTCAAAAATGTCTTTCTTGGTTTTATTTTTCTTTTTACTTAAGATGTCCTGCCTATTTGGAGAGTGAGGTTTTCTCTCAATCAACTCGATATAGATAGAGCTTAGAGGGGTAACAGGGTTCTCACTAGGGTTCTCAAGGTGAGTAAGGAATCTACCACAGTGAGGGGAACGGTCAAACACATATTGGTAAAGGGCAAAAATTAGGCCCTAATGTAGAGGAGGGAAGATAGCCTCATCTATACACTCGCAAAGAGAATAAATTAGAAAATAAGGCATATCAATTGTTTCACCATGTCTAATGTGATTGAGAATGGGGAAATGTGATGCAGGAGCAATGGTCTAGTTCTTACCGGTTGAGCAGTTTTCAGTGGAATTGCTTGGGAGCTTGGCATTTCTTCATGTTGGAGTGTTTAGCATTGTGGTTTTGGGTTTATGCCCTTGTGTTATTGGTCTTTACCATGGTCAAGTTTCATATTTTTTGGCTTTGTTTCTAGTAAGATGTGGATTCTGGTTTTGTCCCGGTTGGTATGTTCTTACCGGCTAGCCTGGTTGTATGTTGAGCGAAGATGATTTTGGGTTGCGGTTGATCTCTGTGACTTGCATATCATTTGAGGTGTTTCTTTGGCCCTTGGCCGATATTCTTGGAGGTCTATGCATCGTTTTATGTTTTGGAGATTGTTCTTAAGTGATTGAGCCAACATGTTACCATTGCACGTTTCATAAACCAGTTGGTCTTTTGGGCCGACTTGAGTAAGTTGTAATTATTTATGGGCAGTATATATATATATGGAAGCTTGTGAATCATTTGAAGACAAGAGAGAAGTTAGAATATTGAAGACAAAGCATTAAGATTGAGCAAATATGTAGAACCGGCAGGATTCTGATCCGGTAGGACTAAGGCCAGAAGGCTGAGGTCCGGATTAGGATAGAACCGATAGACTGTTATGAGAGGCTGATCTGATAGGAGGATGATCTATGGATCTTGTAATTGCATTGTGAGCATTGTTTGTGTCTTGGACTATGTTCCAGCATGTGGCATGTATCATTTTCCAGATTCTAAAAAGATTCATTCACATTGTTTATCGGTTAGGTCTTCTATGTTGTTACCGGTTGTTCTTTCTGATGTTTTTAGCACTTTGTTACCGGTTACCGGTATGCTTTGCATGGTTTATGTGTTTAGCTGTAAGGTTGGGTTGTCCTTCATTGGATTTCCTTGCCTTGACTGCATCAAAATGATATCCATGAACTAAGTATACCTACCTTTTAAAATAAAATACTTCATGACACGAAAAACTCACCATGGCATAAGGTGAAGGAAGGGTGGAGCATTCATACCCATTTTGAATACCAGATGGGCCTTCACCTCTTTTGAAGAATTTCCTGATGAAAGGTTTTTAGTCTCTAGGGATCTTCTTTTTCACTTTAAGAACTTCACATTTTAGACCAGTAGCCTTAGCGATCAACTCTGGGGTGTTAGTGAAATTAATGCTTTCAATATAAACAACTCCTTTCTGGTATGAATTTTATAATTTGGTGGACAAAGAGCTATTGTATCCTTTCATAGCATGAAGAAATAGAACCATTCCCACCCTATCAAATAAATCTCATAGGTCTTCATTCTGCATTAGGTCCTCACAGTTCCTTGGTTCTGACCTCTTCAAAGGCCCTCCTATTTTGCCCTTCTTCACTCTAAAAAAATTTAACAAAATATAGAAATGGATTTTGTAATTCTCATAATGAGAAAAGAGAGTGGCTTTCTCTTCAAAAATGACAATTATAAACTCACATCTCAAGTAATGGGGAATGAAAAATATTGGTGTCGTCATTCAGACTCCCACATGCATAAAGATCCATTAATAAATAAACATCTTTAATATCATAAATTTGCATTGTGTCATCTTTCTAGCAAATTGAGAGGAGATATATGGTAATTATGGAAATACCATCACAAATATTTCTATGATGGCTCCTACCCACCAGTATATCATCCTTGTTTCAAAAAAAATAAGCAAAAACTTCGCAAGCCAACTCACCTAGTAAGGCCACATCATCAATAAAGTCCTCTTAAACATTTTAAATTTGAAAATCATGATATCCATACATAAATTAAATATCATGTTCAGCATTTTTTTAATTCTAGACCCTTTCATTAGATAGGATCTCTTTAAATTTAGGGGGACATTAAGCATAATTTAAAATAACCCAATCAACATTCCTTAGACAATAATTTATCATTTCATTTGTTGCACTGTTGTCTTCTCTTAAAACGTGACAGACTTTAGATTGAAGGAAACTTTGAAGTATCTCCTTGCTTTCATTCATCATCCTCTTAATTTCTCAGGCGCATTTAGCTTTTTCATTGAGGATATTCACTATTAGCTTAGAATCTCCTTCTAAAATAATTTCTTAGACTTTTATCTCCTTTATTCTTTTCAACCCTTTCCAGGCAACAAAGGCCTCATCTCTATTATTAGAACCAATCCCAAGATTTTCTCCATATCCTTTAATCAAGTTCCCCTTGTTGTCCCTTATCACTCCTCCAACTCCACATATACCAAGATTTCCTTTAGTACACCCGTCAAAATTGCATTTAGTCTAGCTTCTTCAAGGGGGAACTATTTCCTAACCTTTTTGAGAAAAAATTTAATCCAAATGATCCTCATGAGATCCTAATTTATTCCCCAAATTTGTGCAGCTCTGAAATCTTGATAGTTTGCAAGACTTTAAAGTAGCTATAGGAAATAGCATTAATATTTTCCTCGGGTTGTTATTTGGTGGCCCGAAATAAATTCTTGCTGGTCTTTGATTGTTCGCTAAATATCTTGTTATTCCTTTCTTTCCAGAGGTTCCTGGAGATAAAAGGTGGGATCTGATTCCAAAGATCCTTGATAATAGGGTGCTTGAAGGGAGAGAGACTCCAGCTATCCATAAATCTCCTGATAGTATCTAAAATTATCAATTGACTAATAAGGAGGAGAAAATAGTAGACTAACCTCCCAAGCATATGGATAGTGCAGGAGGATGTGGTCAATACTTTCTAAATTTTCATAGCATAAGGAGCATCTATTAACAAACATAAACCTCCTTTTTTCAAGTTATCTATGGTACAAGAATATTGTTATGGGTGCTAACTCACCAAAAGTAGTTTATTTCAGGAATAAGCTTAGAAATTCAAACTTGATTCTAGTAGAAGGGGTCTTGAAAATGGTCTCCATAAAGCAATAAGCTGATCTGACAAACAAATCACCTAAAGTCTGATATTTCAGAATCCACCCATCCTTCTTATTCAAAGATAAAAGGTTATAATCATCTGGAGATTAATGTAATGGGACAATTTCATCCTCCATTCTTCTGATATCAATATCTTGAAAGACCCTAATATCAGCCATTTGTATTCTAAAAAAATTCCACCTCAATTGATCTTCATTCCAACGAATATAGTTATTGAGGTAGATGTCATTCTTTCTAATCAAATGCTCTTTAATTACAATAAAATTATTAGTAGTGGAGAGTGTATCATCCTTATTCCAAACACCATTCTAGAATCTAGTTTGTTTTACCATCTCCAACAATCTTCTTAGCTTCCTTTTTAAAATATTCCTTATTTTCAATAAGCTATTCCATATACGAGATCTACTTGGAAGGTCTTGACCATCTATGAATTGTCCTAGAGACTCATAGTTCAGATATTTGACATAGATAATATTGACCTAGTCTTTTGCAACTTCAATAATCTACCAACCTAACTTAGCAAGGAGAGCTTGATGGAACAACTTGATTTTTTTGATCCCTAGGACCCCCCTACTTCTTAGGTTTGCAGAATTTCTCCCAACTAACAAGAGAAATTATAGATTTTTCTTCATTTCTAGTCCACCAAAATTTCCTATGAAATTTCTCAATCTTTTCAACAATGACAACCAAGATTTTGAACAAAGAAAGGTAATCAAAATATTCTGAAGACAAGCTTTGAGGAGATACACTTTACTGGCTTGACTTAGCAATTTACCTTTCCAACCAACTATTTTTTCTTAAAATATTCAATCAGATTATTCCAAAAGTTGTTGCTAGGAATTTTGGTAGTTAGAGGAAGCCCCAAGTAGGAGTCAGGAATAACATTAGAGCAACATCCCATAATATTAGTGAATTTGACTTACATAGAGGTTGAGCAACATTGAAGAAATATATTTTACTCTTGTGGTAATTAATATATTGGTCATAGATCTGGGCATAATTGTCCAAGAGTTCTTTCCATCATTTGGCTTCAAAAATGTAGGCCTCCCCAAAGATGACGGTATCATCAATAAATTGTTTATGGGAGGAAAGAGATAGAAAGGAAACAACTTTGACCCCTTTTAGGAGTCTTAAATCCAGATGAAAGAAGGGGGGTAACGCATTCAATGATCATTTTAAGGAATCTATCCTTAAAGTCATACTTCTTGAGCATTTAAATTAGAAATTTCCATGAAACTCTATCATGGGCTTTTTATATGTCAAGATTTAGCATCATACTAGCATTTTTACTAGATTCCATAGAATGAATCAACTCATGAGTCATAAAAGCAACATCCAAAATATGTCTTCCCTTAAAAAACCCTTTGTGATTTTTCGATATCATTTTATCAAGAACAAGTTTGAGCCTATTCACCAGAATTTTGGAGATGGTTTTATAAAGAGTATTGCAAAGACTTATAGGTCTATAATCCTATATAGAAGCAACATTTTCATATTTGGGAATCAGTGGAATAAAAGTAAAATTAAATTATTTTAGCAATTTACTTGTCCTAAAGAAGTTTTAAACAACGTTAAACACATCAAGAGACACTAAATCCCAAAAATATTGAAAGAAGGTCAGAGGAAAAACATCAGGTCTTGGATTTTTAAAGGCGTCAAATGAGAACACGAATTCCTTAACCTCTTGCAAAGAAAATGATTTAGAGAGGTGTTTTGAATCCTGCTCAATAATCACCTCCAAAAGAACCTCCAATAGCCCATGAGGATCTGAGATGCCATTAGGGACATTATATTGAAAATTAGCAAAAAAGGAGACAAAAATATTTGATATCTCACATTCTTGCTCTATAAATGACCCATCATCCTTTTGAAGTTTTCAAATTATGTTCCTACTTCTATGTTTCATAATTGATTGATGAAAAAAAATTGTGTTCCTATCCCATTCGATTCGCCATTGGACCCTTGATTTATGTTTCCACAATATCTTCTCCTCTTTGGAAAGCATAACCGACTACTCCCTTAAGGATTCCTCTTCTAAATAGGAATCCAAATCATTTTGTCCTCCCTCCATTTTAATTTGTATTTCCTTAATACTATTGGATAGTGTTTTTTTCCTTTCAAAGATGTTGCCAAAGGAAAATTTATTCCACCCTTTCACCTTTTCTTTGACCATCTTCAGTTTTTGCACCACTTGAAACATGGGGGTACCAACAAAGCGAGAATTTCACCAGCTCTCAAGTAAATTTCTAAAGTCTAGGTGGTGATTCCACATGATTTCATATCTAAAAGGGTAAGGGCCTTTATGCACATCCTCTTGCCAATTTAAGAGAAGAGCATTATGATCAAATCCAGTCCTTGAAAGGGAAAACAGGGATAGATTAGCAAGTGCCAATTATTAGAGATGAGAAACTTGTCAAAATTGACTTGAATAAGATGGTTCCTCTATCTCATGTTAGACCAAGTGAAAAGAGAGCCATGCAACTCAATATCCATCAATCCAATAATAGAGATAAAATTAGCAAAATCACCCATGCTATTAGAGAAATCTTTCACTCTTCCTTGCTTATCTGAAGGGAACAAAGGGGAGTTTAAATCCCCTACCAACATCCAAAGATCAACATAACTTAAAATAATAGAGGCTAGAGAGTTCCATAAGGTATGTCGAGGGGATCTCGCATTACGATCATACACATTTAGGAGATTTTACGTGTGACCAAATCTTAGATCATGCATTTTAACTATGAGACTATTTCTAGAGACATGGTTTTTAGTTCTTGAGAAACTAGTAAGGTTCCATAAGGTGGCTAAACCTCTCGAAGCTCATTTTGCATCACTAACATAGAATTTAGCAGTACGCCAGATTCTCTTGACAATATTTTGAAAATTTTCCTCTATCATTTTAGTCTCCTAATCAACAAAATATCCTTTTTGCTCCAAAATAGTGCAATTCAAAATATGTTGTTTAACAGAGTTATTCAATCCCCTAATATTCCATGACAATATCTTCATTAAAAAAGTAGAGAGGTCATCCCATCCTTGAGTTGATAGTATAACCTCACCACACAAGGAGGCCATTGGTCTTGTTTATTTTCTTTTCTTCCTTGGGTCTAAGAGACCATCCAGAGTTTTTTGCCTACCACTAGCAACTTCCTTCACCACATCCTTATTTCTAGACTATCTTTGTGGAGATCTACTGGGTTTTCCATCCCCTCCCACATCTACTTTCTTTTTCTTCTTAATTTTATTCCATACTTATCTCCATTCCATTTCAGAATCCTCATCTAGACCTTTTTTGTCTTATTTTGAGGTGGGACTAAATTGTCCTTGAGGAATTTAAGACTTTGTTCCCCATTAGATTGAACCCTGTTCTTATTCTCAACATAGGTGGCCTTGGGGCTCCCATTTTTATTTATTTCCATTAGAAACATTAGCTTCCTAAGTAGGAAAGACAACACTATATGTATCCTTAGATTGACCCTCCATGTGGTCAATTATAGCCTTCTCCTTCAACCCCTCTTGGACAAGTTTTGTCACATAAATCTTCTACCTTGAAACACTATCATATTCAATATCTAATACATAGATCTCCTAGAATCTTCTTAGAATCCTCTTTTACCTTATAAATCTTCATTTGCATCCTAGAAAGCATCAAGTATATCACTACTTATTTTTCCTTCAAGGAAGCAGCCCCTGCATCATTATTCTTATCCTTCTATTTTTTATCCTTTTTAGTTGTGTCAATAGGTGGTTTTTTGCGGTCATTGCTCAAGTGGCCATACTTCTTACATAGTTGACAATATTCCTTAGCATTTTCATATTCAATAGGTTGGTGTATTGTGCCATACTTATAGTTTAGCGTGACATAGGTAGGCAAGATGTAGTTGATAGCCACATTCACATAGATTCTAGCAAAAATCAGCCTAGATTTTTTCTATGTGATTTTAGTTGGTATAGATAATAATATATACTTTTTTTTGGCCATGCAACCTTCTTATAAATTTGTTGAAATATTTTATTCCAGGTAAAAAAGTGTATGATTTTATGTAGTTGTATTTGATCTTGAAATGGTGAAAAATTAGGGTTTTCACCACAAGAAGGATGAAAACTGCTAATTTTTTCTTTGGGGACCACAACATTTAAAAGAGGGTTGAATTTGTCACAAAATAGAAAAGATAAGGACTAAAAATACTGATTGGATTCAAGGGATGAATTTTTTTGCCCTCTTTTGTGAGTTGAATTGCTGAAATTAGGGTAAAGTGCTGAAAATGAAGGTAAAAAAATGGAAACAACAAGTTACAGTTGTCAGATTGAAGCATGCACTTGGATCTAAGAAACATAAGCAAATTCAGACTCAATCCCCAAAAAAGCTCCAAAAATGTCGGGACCGTAGCAAAATTCACCCTGGTCCTCTGAACTTTTTGCACACCAAAGGGGGTTGATTTGTCTCTACAAATAATGTCAATTTTGATATATCGTAGCTCTATACCTATTTCCTACACATAGAAATAAAGGGAAATAGGTTGGGAATAGGGGTTCGCCTAAGTCAAATCCTAGTTAAGGAATTATCCTTGATTAAAATATTGCAAATGTTGAAATAAATAACAAAAGGATATACCTCAGATTTGCAATGACTGATAATGATGCTTTGCTTCTTGAATGTAATCACATATGTTGTATGAAATGGCATGAACATGACAAATCCCTAATCACACACACATGCTTGCATATGAATGATGTAAAGTTGCTCCACAATTGATGAATGAAGAATATGCAACCTTGAAGACCTCTAGAAACGCTTGATGATAAATGCTTGAATGCTTGAATGCTTGATGATTATAATTTGCCCTTATATCATTATCTCCTTCTTGTTATATATCAAAATGAGAGAGAAAAACCCCCTTATATACTTGCCCGTCAAAAAATATGTTCATTTTCCGACATAGGCCAACACGGGGATGGGTTTCTCGCCCAATTTGAAATGCGAGAGGGGTTCAAAATGGGGCCCAAATAAGGAGGACCATAGTGTTGCGCTATGGTCCTAATGGGGACCAAAAAACCATGCCCTGGTCCTATCCCATTCAAGGACCAGGACAAGGGGGCCATGTGGTGTATGAAGTGAAAATAAGGCCAAATTTGCATGATGCAAGCATAATCAGGTCTTATTTAAGCATTGGGGGACAAACACTAAGGTGAGGGCCCAAAATGTGGACTAAATTATAACGGAGTACAATTTAAGATGCTACAAATCTCATATATAAATCACCTATATTTGTATTTAAAAAATTCTTTTTTATCAATCTATAAAAAACTTATAAATTAAGATTAAAAATAGTTTTGCAAGCTTTACTTTAACTATTTTATTGCAATGTCCTCAAACCAAAAATTAATGAACTTTTAAAAGAACATCAAATTGATTTTTTTGATATGAACAATAGATGAATGTGTTTGAAAATATTATTTTATAATAGAAAAATCTATAGCTTCACACTCCCAAAATCTCCCACAAATCCATAAAACTATGCTAAAACTAGACTACTCACTTTGCTCTAAATTTCACTGGAACTAAAATAATTTCCCCACCAAAAGAAAATAGCAACATGTAGACCTGATTATAGACTTGATGACACTAGTATAATGTTGTAATACATCCTCAAAACTCTAAACTAATGGCAAATTACATAACTATTCTTGAAGATCACTTAAAACAATACCTGAAGCAAATCAAGAAATGAAAATAAAATCTAATCTACATAGTTAAAGGACATGAAGATCACTTGAAAACTCTAATAAAAAATAAACTAAATAGAAAACAAAAACAAACTCTAAAATCTAATATTTTACTATTAGAGTTTTCAAAAAGAATAAATGAAAATAAAATATAATCTACATCTAGTCTAACCTACTCTAACCATAAATTAAATACAATAGAAGGAGAGGGTAGGGAAGAGAGAAAGAGATATCCAAAAAACTGGATTCGCACATAAGAACTATGTAGTGATTTTATCGAGTCAAATAGATTCCCATTTTAAAAATAGGATTAGAGAGTAAGATATGTAAGATAAAAATAAATTTGGTTTCACAAGGTCATGAGTATGCACACAAATAAAATGCAAAAAATTAAAAGCATAAGAGATAAAGAAATGTACAATAGTAACTCATTACCAACAATTTGATTGCATGATCAAATTATACACAAGAATATATGAATGGATAACACATCCAAAATAGTGCACATATTCTTCTAGTTTTCTCTATAAAAAAATTTAACCGAACTTCATTTAACCTCCTAAAATTGGATAATTACCAAGTATAAATATATATCCCAACCTATAAAAATAATAAAATTCTTATTTTAATTTTGAATGCAAAGGTTAACATAATAATTGTTAACTCTTATGTTGGTCATTACAAATTCACTTTGGTGAAGGAAGTATAGCATTTTACTATCCCAAATGTTGTGTGGAATTTATGGAAAGAAAGGAACAATAGAATTTTCGAGGATGAGGAGTTATTGCCTAAACAACTTAGCTTAATAATAAAAAATATATATCTTTAAGAATTTAAAGAGTGTTAGAATCGAAATAAATAAAGATCCTCGGAATTTTATTGAGGAAGAGATCTTAAGTTATTTGGGTATCTACCCAAATGCCTATCTCAAAACTAGTTGTTCCAAAGCCTTAAGATTGCTTGTTGGGTGAAAAATACTAATCAAGGGTTGGATGAAGCTTAAATTTGATGGTGTTGATAAGGTAGCCTAGGGATGATGGGAGAAATTGAGGAATGCTTTTGTGAGTTAGTGGAATGCTTCACAACTCAGTTAGGAAAGAAAACTAATAATGAGTGTGAAGGATTTGTGGCCAAGTGACCTACTTAAGCAGTCAATCCATAATAAACTTAAAAATTCATCTAGAAGGTGACTCTAAATTTGGCATCAACCTAACTAAAGGTAATATGATCCATCCATGGAGATTTATAGATCATATAATGAAAATTAGAAAAGGCTTAAGGAATTTTGGAGATTTAAAAATAATGCACAATTACAGGAAGGATAATAAATCCACAAACACTACTACTAATGTTGGGCTTATGGTTTTTGTAGGGAGCATAGTCCATATTTTGACAACTACCTTTTTTGTTCAAAATAAGATTTAAAATGATTAAAAATAAAATAGTGATTAAAGTTGAAAGGAAATATAGTTTACAAATTCTTGTTGTCTTTTAAATGACCAATATGTCAAGTTGGCATAAAATTATAGGGAGAACTTATGAGTTTATAATATTAGCTATATGGGATGTTGTGACATCTTGAATTTATACAAGGATTTGGACTAAAGGAATGTGATTATTAAATTTTAAATCTTGCCAACATTCATTGTTCTCCAAGCATTCTTTTTCTTACAATGATAATATTTATATAGAAGATCATGGATCTCAAAAGAAAGAAAAAACCATCAATTTGTGTTTCCCCTTATGTCTTCAAAAAATACTATCTTTCTAAAATATTTTAAGTGTAAAAAGGAAAGAAAGTGATGGGTGGATAAGATATTGGAGTCGAGCCTTCTACCGAGGAACAATGAAAGAAGAACAATAATATTTGGAGTATTTTTGAAGATTTATGAGTCCCTTATTATTTCATGTACATGCAAGGTCATGATTTCATCCTCTCAAAGAATTTTTATAAAATCCTAAATTCTAAGAGAAGTCAAAATTAGTGGGGTGGGCCTCCCTATGACTTAGGAATTGGTAGCTAAGGATATTAGAATCAATTGTCATGGGAAAAGGTAAGGAGAAGTCATAAACCATATGACTAGGAGTTCATAAAAAACATTCTTAGGAAGGGAGAGAAACTAGTTTTGTTTCATAATGATACAAGATGAAGGGGCTTTCCAAGCCTTGGGATGAGGTAAGTTGCATATAATCAAATATTTCACTTTAGAAGGTCATTTTGGTGTCGCCCATGCCTACCTTTTTTCTTTGCTAATGAATTTAAGATATATAAAATTAATTAGATTCTCCTTTTACATTTTAGCCTCTTAGGGATCCTCAATTATCAATGATAATATTCTTCCCTTGCATCAAGGTTTGATTTACTATCTTTACCGATTCAAACTACACAAAACTCTCATACTCTAATATGGCCCAACATTGATAGTAGACGGCCCTTTGGTAGTGAAGGATTGAAAAGCCTTAATTTTGTTGTCAAGCAACCCCTTATATTGTTTAGTCATCTTGAATTTTCATTCCCATCTAATTCTTTGAAAAAATAATTGGATTCAAACTCCCCATTATAGATGAGAAAAGAAACCCCCAAACTAAGAAGGATAAAAAGGGAAGGGTTTGGATAAGGAGTTGTGAATCATGTCAAAAGAAGCTAATGTCGACATAAGGAGGCCTTTGGAAGTGCACTATGCTTTGAGATCTCAATATACAAGTGAGGGAAAATGTAAAGGGGAGAACTTAAAACACAAGAAAAAAGATAGATCTACAAAGAGAAAATGTTTGGAGAAGGAGGAAGGGTTAGAGATAAAAGGGATAATCAAAACAAAATTAAAATGAGGAGGTTCAAGAATTATGATATCTATTAGCCAGGAAAAAATATATGCAAAGAAAAGGCTCTTAAAGATATAAGAATTGGCATTCTAGAAGCGATTATAGATTCAATTAAAGAAAGGAAAGGAGAAGAATTTTACCCCGCCTACAAAATCTATGTGGACTTGTCCCCTAAAGACATCTATGAATCCTAGTTTAATCCCATTACGGAAGATGCTTTGGAAATCGACTTGGATTTCATGGTTTCAAACTCTATCCGACTCTTAGATACCTAAAAACAAATAAATAATGTCAAGAATAATATTCAGTATAATAATGATGACTACTTAAGGAGATACAAGGAAAAGAAGAGGAAAAAATAAATCTTTTGGATAGAAATTAATAGAATATTAAAATATGTTAATTTTAGTATTAATGCTCATTCAGTGTACATTCTATTTTAGAAAGATCGTCTTCGATCTTCTCAGCAGTTTCTTTTTAGAAACTTGCTATTCTTGTAAATAGCTTGTATTATTTATGAGCGTTTTGCTCATTCTGATTATTCAATCAATTCTTTGAAATCCATTGCGTGTTTTCGCATTGTTTTATGGTATCAGAGCCACAGGAATTTTTTCGAAAATTTTTTAATCCTAATTTCCAATTAGTGGAAATTTTCGAAATTATTTTTTTGAAAAATTTATCAAAGTTTTTTTGGCTGGGGCGGAATTGTCGATTTTTTTCGTCGATTTTTTTCGGCGTTCGCACTGTTTCTGGTGGTGTTCGCGGCTCTGTGCAAAACCTGGGTGCGTTTCTGACCTCGGCGCCGCGACCTCCGCCTGCAACGCCACCCGTGCCTGTTCCCGTGATCTGTTCGGTGATCTGCAACTTGCGCGATCTGTTCGCGTCGCGACCTGTTCGGCTCGATGACTGGTTGCAGGGAAACAAACTCGGTCATTTTCCACCAACTCGGCTCGGTGACTGTTCGGCTCGGGGACCTGCAACTCGTCATTTTTGCATCATACTTTCTATCTGCAAACAATGGCGCCGACTTCTGCAAACTTCGATTGAAGTTCTTACCTCCAGTTTTTATCGCAGTTCAGTTTTTCTTGCAGAATCGTGGTGGGTTTTTCAAACCCTCATCTGGGTTGTTGTCCAATTTTTCTGGGTGCCTTGATTTTTGTGCCTCGATTTTTGAGCCCACGAATCCAAATTTTGACAGGAGAATCCTTCTGGGTTTTTTGCACACTTTTTTGGGTTGTTGTTGGATTTTTCTGGGTCAGCCAGGAATTTTTCTTGGGAAATGTGCAAATGGCTTCTCTCACCAATCTGATGTTAGAAGGCAGTCAACGCTTTAATGGTCACAACTACAACATCTGGAAACAGCGTATGTTGACCATTTTTGAATATAGGCGTCTTGACCAGCTTGTTTTGGGCAAAGAACTCAGTCCTGGTACACCTGGTGCAGATCAAGATAAGTTTGATGAACGCAATCGGGAGGCAGTCATGCTTCTCAAACTCTCAGTAACTGATGATCAGTTACCGCAGATTCCTTCTGGCAAGACAGCTTCTGACATCTGGAAGCATCTGAAGGAATTGCATGAGACATCCGACAAGAGTCGAGCATTCTTTCTGAAGAATCAGTTGTTCTCCATTATGATGGACGAACGTATGTCCTTACAGGAGCACCTCACGAGGATTAAGGACATTCGCGATCAACTCGAAGCTATTGGTCGGACTATGGAGGAAGAAGACATGGTTGTAATCACTTTAAAAAGTCTTCCGAAATCGTATGAACACTTCATTGAAACCCTCAATATTACTTCCACTAATGTTGATCTGAAGTTTTCAGAACTATGCACCAAACTTCTCCAGCAGGATCGTTGGAAACAGCAATTTGGTAGTAGTACTACATCAGCCTCCTCGGAAAATGCCTTCACAGCTCAATCCTTTCAGAAGGATAAAGGCAAATTTCAGTCTTCTCAGTCTTCTCAGCAGAAAGGCTCTTCTCAGACACAGGATGGAGCTAAGAAGAAAAATGTGCAGTGCAATTACTGTCACAAGTACGGCCATATGAAGAAAGATTGCCGTCAGAGGCTAGCTTCTGAACAAAAGAAGCAGGGAGGGTCACACCAGAAGGCGCATGTTGCGAAACATTCCGAGCAGAAGGAGTCCGCCTTTTATGCTTTTATGGCAAAGAGGTCTTCAGATCATGCCAGGTCTTCTGCTTGGTACATCGACTCTGGTGCATCACGTCACTTTTCTCATCGGCGTGACTGGTTTACAGACTTCTCACCTTTCAGTGATTCCGTTGTATTTGGCGGAGGTGAGGAGTATACAGTTGTTGGCAGAGGCACTGTTCAGATACAGTCTGGTGGCAAGACTCTTCTTTTTCTGAATGTGTATTATGTTCCTGGAATGGAACTTAATCTGCTCTCTGTCAGCCAGATTATGAGGAATTCTCCTCAACTAGATGTGGTGTTCAGTGCTCACAAGTGCTCCATCATTGATCGGGAGACTCGTCTTACTGTTGTTGTTGGTCTAGAGGATCATGGCCTATATAGGCTCCTTGACACTGGTGATTCTCCTGAAGTGGCTCTGGCAGCTCATGTTTCTCCTCTTAGCACTTTGTGGCATCAGAGATATGGACATCTCAACATTCAGTATCTCTCTCAGCTGTCTCGGGAGGGACTTGTTTCAGGGTTACCTGATATTCAGACTCAGCATCTTGGAGTATGTGGCGCCTGTCAAGCTGGCAAACAGCATCGGACTTCATTCCCACATGGAAAGTCTTGGCGCGCATCTAAGGTACTTCAATTACTTCATGCTGATATTTGTGGTCCTATGAATACATCTTCTGTTACTGGTTGCAAATATTTTTTGCTTATTGTAGATGATTTTAGTAGAAAGATGTGGGTGTACTTTCTTAAACATAAATCAGATGTATTTAGTATCTTTCAGAAGTTTAAGTCCTTTGTTGAAAAAGAGTCTGGACACAGTATCATTACTCTTAGGACAGATAACGGGGGGGAATTTTGTTCTTCTGCATTCTTCAACTTCTGTGATACCCATGGCATCAAACGCCAGTTGACTACACCCTACACTCCTCAGCAAAATAGTGTTGTCGAGCGTCGCAATCGTACAGTTGTTGAGATGGCTCGTTCTATGTTACAACACAGGAGTGTTCCGAATAAGTATTGGGCTGAAGCAGTATTTACTGCTGTCTACCTTCTTAACCGCTCTCCTACTTAGGCTGTTAAGGGGAAGACTCCAGAAGAGGTTTGGTCTGGTCGGAAGCCTCAGATTAGCCACCTGAAGGTTTTTGGCTCTGTTGCCTATGTTTGGATTCCAGATGCTAAGCGCTCCAAGTTGGATTCCAAAAGTCAGAAACTCATGATGACAGGATACAGTGATCACCATAAGGCCTACAGACTGATAGATATAGACACTGAACGTCTTATCTTCAGTCGTGATGTTGTATTTGATGAAGATAGAGGATTCTTTCAGTCCCCTTCTTCTGAGCAGAATTCTGAGGGTCAGCCTCACAGTGTTCTTATTCCATTAGGTTCGCCTGATGGGAGGGATGATGCAGAATCTATTTTCGATGATGCACTACCTGAGTTCCCTCCGGAGAATAATCCTCCTCTTGCTGCTCCTATTCCTGATCCTGAGCCTCTTCCAGCTCCTCCAGATGTTAGCACTTCTACTCTCCGGCCTAAATGGTGGGCCAAGACCATTGGTGATCTCAGGGATACTGAGCTCATTGAGGGTAGAACCTCCCGTAATAAGAGCAAATAGCAGCATACAGTCAATTTTGCCCTCATGGCTAACATACACAGTGTTTTTGAACCTCAGACATATTCAGAGGCTAAAGGTATACCTAAGTGGGAACAGGCTATGGAAGCTGAGTTCCAGAGTCTTCAGAAGAATCACACTTGGGCCCTTTCTGATCTTCCTTCAGGGAAGAAGCCCATTAGCTGCAAATGGGTGTACAAAGTAAAATACAAAGCTGATGGAACCCTAGACAAGTATAAGGCTCGTCTTGTTGCTCGTGGGTTCTCATAGAAAGAAGGCATTGACTACGAGGAGACTTTTGCTCCTACAGCCAAAATGAGTACCATACGGCTCGTTCTTGCCTTGGCAGCCCAGTTCAGTTGGAAAGTCCATCAAATGGACGTAAAGAGTGCCTTTTTGAATGGTGACTTACAAGAAGAAGTCTACATGACGCAACCCCCAGGATTCAAGGTTGCTGGTCAAGAACAGAAGGTCTGTAGACTAGTCAAAGCACTCTATGGTCTGAAACAAGCTCCTCGGGCTTGGTACATGAAAATTGATAAGTATCTGACAGATCATGGCTTTCAGCGGAGTCCATCTGATGCAAACCTGTATATCAAGAATACTAGTAATGATATTCTGTTTGTGGTTGTCTATGTGGATGACTTAATCATTACTGGCAGTTCAGCACATTTGATCACTGGGATCAAACAGGATTTGTGCCACACTTTTGATATGACAGATTTGGGACTTCTACAATACTGCTTAGGAGTTGAAGTCTGGCAGACTGAGACCAGTATCTTTCTCTCTCAGTCCAAGTATGCCAGAAGTCTTGTGGACAGGTTCAGAATGCAGGATTGCAAACCTGCCTCTACTCCTATGGAACCCGGGCTCAAACTTTTAGCTCAGTCATCCTCACCAGTTGTGGATGAATCTCTATTCAGGCAACTAGTGGGCAGCCTCATCTATCTTACTGCTACTAGACCTGACATCAGTTTTGCAGTGAGCTACATTTCACGCTTCATGACAGCTCCCAAGGCTGATCATTGGTTAGCAGCGAAGCGTGTGCTGCGTTATGTGAGTGGCACTTCTGATTATGGACTTCTGTACACTCGGAGTTCTGATCCTATACTCAGTGGTTACACAGATTCTGACTGGGCAGGTTCGGTTGATGACCGTAAGTCTACAGCAGGGTATGTGTTTAGTTTGGGATCTGGTGCTGTCACATGGACTAGTAAGAAGCAGCAGGCAGTGGCTCTTTCCTCCACAGAAGCAGAGTATCGGGGAGCAGTTAAGGCATCTTGTGAGGCGGTTTGGCTTCGGCGAATGCTTGCGGATATGCATGTCTCCCAGGCAGGTCCTACTCCCTTGTTCTGTGATAATCAGGGAGTGCTCAAACTCGCCAAGAATCCAGTCTTCCATGAAAGAACCAAGCATGTGGAAACGCATTGTCACTATATTCGACAGCTGGTTGAAGACGGATCCATCCAGTTGTTGTATGTTCCTACCTCGGAGCAGCCAGCAGACATATTCACCAAGCCCCTTGGTCCTGATAAATTTGTAAAATTCAGGGGGTCTATAGGTGTAGTTAATAGATTGAGCATTAAGGGAGGGTAATAGAATATTAAAATATGTTAATTTTAGTATTAATGCTCATTCAGTGTACATTCTATTTTAGAAAGATCGTCTTCGATCTTCTCAGCAGTTTCTTTTTAGAAACTTGCTATTCTTGTAAATAGCTTGTATTATTTATGAGCGTTTTGCTCATTCTGATTATTCAATCAATTCTTTGAAATCCATTGCGTGTTTTCGCATTGTTTTAGAAATGCCTCTTAGTTTGAAGACTCCTTGGCTAAGATATTTTCTATCACGAAATACCTCATGAAATTTTTTAATGACTTGTACATGTCTTATCCACATGGGGATCATACCAAGAAGAAGAGAGGGCTAGAGAAGAAGAGCTACAAAGCCAAAAAGTAATTGAAAAATATCTAGGAGGAAAAAATACAATGAGGGAATGGTATTGGACAATTGGGGTGAAATATTGAATATGGTCATATATGAGTGGAACACTAGTGAGTCTTTATATAATATGGAGTATAATTAGTATGATATATCTTTTTATCTTTTTTCTTTAGATGTTCTCTACTTCTTTAATTGTTTTGGGGCTATTTTGGTCCAACAGTTGGTTATGTATTTGAACTTTTCTAATTTTTTTGTTAACTTTAGGTGTGGAATCCTTTTCCCACCTTATCTAATAAGAAACATAATAATTATTTTAAAACTCCTAAAAAATAAGTTAGTGGTTCTATAAAACAATTGAAATATCTTTGTATTAATTAGTTCAAATAAGTTGGACTTATAAAGTAGAGTAGCAATAGAAATATTTTAAATAATTTGGATGTGTTTCCCAAAATATTTCAAATTAATTTTTTTAAATATTCATTAGTAATAAGTTCATGTTTTCTAAATAGATCATTTCTAATGATATTTTATTTAATGCATAAGGGATGTTTCTAAGTAGATATGAATATTTAAAGTAGATCCCAAAAAAAATGTGATATATCCTATTTTAGTTATTTGTATATATGTAAGTCTAGTTATTTATTACAAATTCATATGGTATCTAGTTCTCTCTCTCTTTAAATTTTTAAGTATGCTTCCTAATGTATAGCCACCAATACTTAATGGTAAATGATCAAATTCTCCTTTAAAATATACCATCCTTATTTCTCCAAGTATTAGTTTAGGATTGGTTAGGCCTTGCCTACATGTATAATTTAGTATTACAACTCAATGTTAAATCCTTTACAAAATCATGACATATTCTTATTCTTATAGAGTTGTGTATGCTATTTTACTATTTCATATAACCCATTAAAATACTTGAAATTGATTGAGATCTTGTAATTGTTTTACCTTTAAAAGGTTATGTAATTTGGATCATATGTTGCACTTGAAGTAGGATTTAGGTTAACGAAATCTATATCAATGGATATAAACCAATTTATTATATACATTATATATTATTTTATTTTATAATTAATATAGGTCAAGTATAGGTCTCCAATAGAAACTAGCATATTTGAATGTAGAGTGATAATGGTTAGATATTACTATAGAAAAGTTGTGGTTCGCTATAAGTCTAGTTGTGTTGAATATTTATCTTTGGTTATCTTATGTATACATATCGGATATGCCTTAATGGTTTTGTAAAGACAAAGGCGTAAAGGAACAACCCACCCCTTTTAATTATCCCATTACTAATTCATGAGTTTTATTCCTTGTATTTTTTAGTGCTAACCACATTCATGTTCTTTGATCCTAATAATTAAAGAGAAACTATTTTTCCATTATATGAAAATCTACAAGGTCAAGCCACTTTATGAATTAATTAATTATGAAAAAGATATTTGTAATATTTGGGGGACTTGATCACTTCCCTCAAATTGTTATGTGATCTAAAATATGTGAAGGATGTCTTTTTATTTTATTGATTTTGGATAAATATTTGATAAAACTTTTATGTAAGGAAATAAAGTAAGTATATTTTTTAAGAGTCCTCTATATTAAGATATTTATAAAGACATGTCTTGAATTTTTTAACTAATTTTGATATTTTCTTATTTTATACTGATTCTCCTTGAAACTTATTAATGAGTAATCTATTGTTCAATATGTACCTAAATATATATTCAAAAATCTCAAGTTGTGAGTGTTTTTAATGAGTTCTAAGGATGCTTTCCATTTGGGATGGTGATGATGTAAAGGTGCATGAAGATAAAGTTTAGTGTAACTGGATACCCTATGCACTTGAGGTGACAAGGAAGTATCCTATTTCTTTGAAAGGAGGATGTTGAAGAGAGGTAAAATGCCATATACTCTCAATTCATTGATAAAATTATCCCCTGCAAGATTTTGTTCAAGTTAGAGTGGAACTCTATTTATTTATTGAGCGTATATTTTTAGCTAAGGTTATTGTTGTCGTCATAAAAATTTTAAGTTTTTTAATTTAAAAATAAACATACATAAAGGTTATTTTTAAAGGAATCAACAAAAATATGGTCACTACAAAAACAATGGAGAACCTATAGCTACCCCCTTCTCTTTTCTCTTAGACTTCTCCTTTATAAGAGAAAAAAATATATATCTTACACGTAATTTCATTAGTAGGTTTTTTTTGGTGTTAGTGCATCTTGTAACCATGTTAATATATTCCTCAATCAAAATTTGGTAAATAATAAAGCTACAAAAAAATTATTAAAAAAATTCTCCCTCCCATTGATGTAAATCATAAGTTTGATAAAATGAGAGGAATATTTGGATGAAAGTGATGGAATTAACTAATATAGGTTTGATTTTCCTTGCATACAATTCATAAGTTTTCAACAATGGATTTAAAAGGGATACCTCTCTATCTGAGTTATTACATCATCTTTTGAGATTAAAAAAAATGGTGTATAAAAAAACCCTATAATTATATAAGGTTCATAAATAAAGGTGTCTCCAAGGTTAACAAAAAGCCCCTTTTCTCACTCTTTTGAACTTTGTTTTTATTTAATATTTTTATGTCTAAGGAGAATCTATTATTCAATGAAAGAGAGGAAAGTAGTTGTGTCATATTGAGCTATAGTTATATGGGTTAATCATAATTGTAAATGAGAGCGAATTTTTCTTCAGATTAAGCTATAGTAGTGTAGGGATTCTTCTCCATGTCTATTTTTTTGTTAATTTAATAGTTGGTAAGGATCAGCACCCATTATATTGATATCAAAGTTTCTATTACATACCGAATATGTCATTAATCTATCTATCTATAGAGACCCCAACTATGGTGGATGTCTCCCAGTCTACCCAAAAGAAACAAAAGGACTCACCAAACCCCAAAATTGTGAAGTTAGACTAACCCTATACATCTTGTTAATACATTCTATATATTTGGCATCCATATCCAAAAAGGTACCATCATTGTCCTAGATAGCATATACAAAAGAACTAATACAAAAACCACAAAGTATTAACTATCAGACAAAAAGATTATATATCCTTGAACGCAACACTTATAGGTTCCTTTCCCTCTGTGCTTGGGCTCTCCTCAACCATCATCCTCAGTTGCACCTCTTTCATGGTCACACTAAATTTATCCTCGTCCCCTTCACTCTCTAGCTTGTTTGCCTTCATATAAGCCTATAGCCATTCACCTCCCTCATTCATCATTATACCCAACAATTTTTTCAGAAAGGTGAGCTTCTGATAGTGGTTGGCATCCTTTCTTCAAAGGCCTTTGGGTCAAAAGTAGTGATGATGGGCAGTCTAGGCACCTCCTTCCCATCACACTAAAGATAGAAGTAATCATGCAGTAGCCTGATTTTCAAATCTCTATCAGTATTCACAAGCAAATAATCCATGTCACCCATGAAGGAGTCCTGAAAGTTCTTTTGACATAGAATCTTAGCACCAATTTTAGGCTCCACTGCCATTAGCGTCACTACCAAAAACATCTCAATGATATCTTTATTGACGTTGTGCCTATGATCTAAGAGTAAACTTTTCTTCCCTAATATCATTTTGACTGCATGCATTACCAATCCAATTGAATAACTGAGAATAGCTTTGATCCTTTTTCTTAAAAACCCCACCCACAAAGGATATTTGCCTTTTATCCACAAGTAGTCAAATTGGGGTGTCCATGAAAGAGGAAGGTTAATAATTTTGTGATGGGAGAGATGATTCACTACTAATCATTGAGTAGAAATGGGAAATTTCATTCTATCCACACACTAAAAAATACCCCAATGTCATGCTACCATTGTAATCGATTTTTTAGTCCTTTCCAATCTGCATATCGAGTGTCGTGACTATGAGTTGTATGCTTGAAACATGTAGGAAGGCCACACTGTAAATTTTCAAGGGATAAATCTTAAATAAGCAAGGTGGCATGAATTAATTCACATATAGGTCATGCAAACCATCCCCTAGAATTTATTTAATGCTTATTCACTTTCATCATTTCAAACTAGTAGAAGTTAATTAGCATGATGACTTTGCTAGCTCACTATTTCCCCAACCTCCAGGTCATCTAAGCAATTCCATCAGTACAATCATTGTTGTCTCTAGGCAGCCATCGTGGAAGCCATAGTAATCTTACTAGCTTTAGTTTCCTCTATCTATAGCCAAATTAGCCAAGGCATATGTTGATCCATTTCCTTATTTTAAAATTTTGAAGAGTATTAATTAGAGCTCTGATCAATTCTAGCCATCTGAGCAACTTCCAATTAGGGGTATAATTTTATCTGATACCATTCATGGTTATGAGACAATCACCATCCCAGTGCATCTAATCAGCTTGAAGCTCCCTACCCAATTCCAATCCAAATAATGTGTCTCTAAATTCAACTTCATTATTTGTAGACCTTCCTAGATAAACTGCTCTTTTAAGAAAATTATTTCCATCGTGGTCCCTAGCTATGCATCCTAAATGCTGAGATTGGGGTTGCCTCTTGATGCCCCATCAAAATTTATCTTGATCCACCCTCCCTAAGGGGCACACCAACTAACACCATCACGAGGGTTACCAAGAAGATCAACCTTCCTAACCCCATTAATAGGGGGGACTTTAAGGCCACTAAAGGCCTTGATCATCTCATCGTCCCAATTTATGAAAGTGTTGTCTTTCAATGGCTTTTGTAGGCTGCCACATTGGCTAATTCTATAGCCATTCTTTTAATTTTCTTAATCAAATTTTCTCTGGTCATAGCCTTATCCTGGAAAATCCTCTGATTGTGTTCCTTCCATAATTCCCAAATAATGCACGAGGGGAGAAGCTACCACAAACTATCAAACAATCATCTTCTCAACTTTTTTGGCCACATAGACATCCTTTTTTATCTAGCTTTGATGGGATCGAGCATTAAATATTGAGATTTATTATGAAGTATTTCTAACATGTCTCTACGAATGGGCAACCCTTAGTAGATGGTCTGCATATTCCTCCTAACTTTTGCACATACAACACCAGCCTATGCCCATGATACCAAACTTGCCAAGCTTATCTTGGGTCAGAATTCATTTTTGTATGGCCAATAAAGCAAAAACTCCCACCTTAGGTAGCACATACTTGCCCCACAACAAATCAATAGGCAATTTTTTCCTTTCTTAAGATATCTCCTTATCCCAACTTTAACTTGTATTCCCCACTTGTAGATGTGCACCATTGAATCACATCATCCTTATATGTATAGGAGAATCATCTAATGTTCAAAATTCCTTTTAGTCTTTCCTTTGGTCTGATGGGGCATTCAGATTAGCAACAAACCTCCACTTCCATTTCTGTGTACCATTCTCTTCTAGAATTTCTCCATAATTATAGACTTTACTTCCCTAGATCCTTGTATTTTCCCTTCTTATTTCTTCTAGGTTTGGGCCATTTTTTATTGGAGTGAACCCCTCCCAAGAGTCTTCCCAAAAGGATGTACATATTCCATTTTTGATTTCCTAAGTTATATGCTTGGTGATTATATCTTGAGAGTCCAAAATGTAGTTCCAAATTGTAGTTCTTCTGGATGGATTTCTTGTGTTGAGGATACGAATGGGATCATTAGTGTCTAAATACTTCTTCTTTGGGACCTGTAACCACTTTTAGTTTCCTTTTGTGTACATATTCCACACAAGCTTCATATCCATTGTTAAATTCATTGTGTTTGGTTTTGTCTTAAACTTGTTCCACTCGCATTTTGAGGCAGACAGATTTTTTCCCATGATATAAGAGGAAATTTTTTATTGCCTTTGGTACCACTCCAAAATAATCTTCTCATGACTTGGATGAGGACCTCTTCAACTGCTTTAGGGAATCATAAAAATGACATGGAATATACTGGGATAGCTGATAAAATAGCCTTTGGTAATAGTATTTTGCCTGCTAATGTGAGCCATCTACCTTTCCACATCCCCCTCTTGCTTTTGAACCTATTGAAATTAAACTCTCCTAACAATAGTTTTTATTAATACCAATAAACAGAGGCATCCCCATAAACCTGCCTTGGAAATTGGCAACTCTTAAGTCTAGGATTCTTGCTATGTTTCTTTGAAGTCTTGGTTGAACATTCAAAAAGAAAACTTCATATTTCCTCCAATTAATATTTTGACCTGAGCCTTTGTTATAGTTATTGATTAGAGTGTGGATGGTTCTTGCTTCCAATCTGTTAGGTGTTCCAAATAGAATATTTTTATCAACAAACTGTTGATGACATATTGGAGTAAGGTCAGGGGACACTTCAATTCATTTCCAAACTCCCTTCTCTTTAAGATGACAAATGCTTCTCCCCAAGGCCTCAACCATTATTATGAACAAGAAGGCTAAGATTGGGTCTCTCTGCCTTATCCCCCATGAAGACTCAAAGAAGCCTTGTGGCACTCCATTTACCAACATTTAGAACTTAGGTGTGTTTATGCAGCTACTTATCCATTCAATCAATTTGTCTCCAAATCTAAATCTACACAAAACACTTATTAAGAATTGTCTATCAACTAGGTCATACACCTTTAGAATGTCTATTTTTATTATCATACTTTCTACTGTGGTCTTTCTTTCCAAATGGGTAATTTTATAAACTTCAATGATGACCTCTACAATTGATCTCCCCAATGAGAATCTACTTTTCTCTTTTGAAATTAACTTTTGTAGCACCCCTTTCAATCTATTAGCAATGATCTTTGCAATGAATTTGTAAATTATATTCCAAAGAGCAATGGTCTTGTAGCCATTCATGTTGAGTGCCTCTTTCTTTTATAAACTAAAGCCAATAAAGTGTCATTCAAGACCCTTAGCATGGTTTCTTTCTTCCTAGACTCTTCCACTACCATAAACAAACCCTCTCCAACAATGCTCCAAAAGTGCTGATAAAATCTCGTCACGAAACCATCTGGCCCATGAGATTTGTCTAGATTTAGTTAGAAGGTATCTTTCCTAACCTTCTCCAAACTGATCTCCTCGTAAAGCATAGCATTTTCCTCATCATTTAAAAGGGTAGGTATCCTATATAGTATATTGTTTCTCTCTATTCATTGATCTGGAGCTTCTTGATTCAAGATAGTTCTAAAAAATCTAATAGCCTCTTGGTTAACTTCCTCCAACAATTGAATCATGGACCCATCCTCTTTCTTAATCCCCACTATCCTTTTTCTTCTTCTATTAGCAATCATGGTCCTATGGAAAAACTTGGTACTCCTATCTCCCTCCTTAAGCCATACTTCCCTTGACTTTTGGCACCAATAGATTTCCTCTCTCGCCATCAACTCAACTAATTTACCTATGATGCCTTTCTCAACTTCAAAGTCATTTGTGATCATGCCTTTCTCAATCACCGCTTATTAAGAGAAGCTAGCTCTCCCTCCACCCTCTCTTTCTCTTCAAATATGTTTTTGAAATGTTCCTTATTCCATTTTTTAAGTCTATTCTTGATGTGATTTAGCTTCTTATGGAGTTGTAAAAGTTTAAAGTGATTTCCTACTCTAATTTTGTTCCACCATTGGCTGATAAAGTCAAAAAGCTTTGGATCTCTGAGCCACATATCAAACTTGAATGGGCTTCGAGTAGGAGGATCCTTTGGCTTGATAGTGAGTTGTACCCGAAAGTGTCCTAATCCAATATAGGGCAAAATCTCAACTTCATATAAATTTACTTGATTCTCCCACTCCCTAAACAAAAGGAAGTGATCAAGATTTTTAGCAATACAAGTGAAACCTTTCCTTCGATTTGTCCATGTAAAAATGTCATTCCTTGTGGGTATTTCTCAAGCAATTTGTTGTCATCTATAAATGTTTAGAATCATTTTACAGCTGGGATCTACTATGCATTCCCCCTATTTCTTTGAGTGATTTAAGGTAGCATTCAAATCTCCTCCTATGATTCAGTTATCTTCCACATATTGTTTCAACCATTATGTGATGCTACCCCTAGCTATATTTTAGCAATGGTAGAGATCGATCCATAGATATTTATCATTATGAATTCTTCATTTTTTGACAAAACTTTACATTTCATGGCCATCCAATTTTGATTCTCTTCCAAAAAAGTGTAGGTTGTAGATAAGGGATTCCATACTATACCCATACCACCTAAATCACCAATAGATTCCACTTACTACCCATTCCACTCTCTCCAAGCACTCATTCTCTTCTCACTTTCATCTTTTCTCTATTTGGTCTCTTATATAAAAACTAAATCAGCCTTGTTCTAATTTAATTGGTGCTTGATCAAGTGCCATTTTCTAGGGGAATTGATGTAGGCCCCTAGCATTCCACGTTAAGAGCCTCATTGCTCCTTGGGAAGGATAATCTCCTTCTCATTTCTCAATTTCCTCTGGCCTTTGGCATTGGCAACCATTTCCAACTTAACCTTGTTTGATTTTGGACCTCTCTTCATCTTGGTCTTAATATTTTCTTCTTTTTGTTTGGATTATGTTTGTTGAATGCTCCTTTCGACCATAATATTTTCCTCCTCCTCCTCAAAGATCATATCCATATCTGTATCTAAATATGAACTTTCTTTATTGTTTATTTTCTAGATAAGAGAGTCCAATCTGGATTCATACATAGTTAAAACCTTGTCAACTTCACTCTCGAGGACATTTAGAATTTTTGCATCTTCTATCTTATTAATATCTAAACCTTTTGTTTCGAGGCACCTCAACCCTTCATTATTGTCTACATACTTATCCCCAAATATGTACTATTATTGCAGGCTATTATGATCCTTCCCATCCTTAGTGTTGGGGATTTCATTTGCCATCAAAGCAGTGACCTCTTCCACCTCTATTTATTCTCTATTTTCAGGGGAAACATCAAGATTCTTTGCAATTCCTAAATTTTTTTCATTAGTTGCTACTACCTTTGGTGCTTGCTCTTTCAATTCAGATGTCTCCCCTATGTGGAAAGTTTGGGGATTTCCTTCATTTCTTCATGTTGGTGCCCATACACATTCATTAGCCTTACTGATACTTACTGTTATCCAACACCAACTTCCCATGACCCTTGAATTTGCATTTAGGGCATAAGAATATCATATGATATCTCTCTATTTTCTATCTCCACACACCTAGATTTGTTTGGATCTATATTTCCAATGGTAGAGTGGTTTAGAGTCTCAAATTGAGACACATTCTTGCATATATTCCCAAGAATCTATCCTTTATTTTCCAGTCAACTGATATGAATGATCCCAAACTCCTCCCATTTTTCGTTAAGATGTCTTCCTCCCAATATTCGGTAGGAAGATTATACAGGTGGATCCATACTAGTCCCTCATCAATTTTGTGCTTCCATGGATCAAAATTTTGGTACCAATCAATTAAATGCATCCCAGTGTTGTCCTGATAATGTGATCTACTATTCAGTACATTTCACTTCTCAAAATTAATCAGGAATATTCTTAAAAATATCCATTTGATAGTGCTCAGATCTACACCTGCTACCCCCATTTCTCCTAGCACCATTGCCTCATTTTTTCGTATGTTAGCCATCCACCTCCCCATTTAGTAAATATTCCTACTTCTTTCAATCTATTAAAAGATTTTTTTATTATACTTTCTTCAATGAAAATATATTTTTTTTCCATATGGAAATTAGGGTTTTCCAACATACCTTGCGGGGTTGTCAACATGGTATAAGATCCACCTTCTGCAATTTTCTTCCATTTTACCTTCCACAATATACTTCCCTTTCCCTTCCATAGTTTTCTAGTTTGTTCCTATCTCCCACTCTTTCTTCCTGGTTGATTCCTGCTTCATGAATATGTAGAAATATCTACCTTAGATTTATTTTCTTGCCAAAACTGTTGATGCCCTCCTCCTAAAACCATTACTATTGATTATATCTATAACTCATTTATTATTCCCACGATCAAGAAACCTATTGCATAGATTCATCAGGTGATCTTGTTTTTTATAACTCCATGCATTCTTCTTTGAACAGGGGCGTAATTGTTGCACATCTAATCTAGTTTGACAGAAATTAACCCAATGTCCCTAGTTTCCTTCCTTATGATGGTCATGAATCTAATACCTAGTTTGGCATTTGTCCACCCAATGTCCTTGCTCATAAACCTATTGTGGAATATGTTTTGCTTCAATCGGTCAATGTCTAGGGGTGATTTCCCTTCTCTACTACTTTATTTCCTTGACATCTCCCTAGTTTCACCCTACCATATCTCCTACACTTTTTCACTCCTCCCCTACGCTTGCCATTTTTTTATAGTATATTCTCTATGTCTATCTTAATAAAGGCTAAGATGTGAGGATTATATCTTCAATAAAGCTCCACATCACTAGAAAGGTGAATTGATTTTAAAACATTATATAAATCAAGTCTAGATAATTAATATTTCCATCATAATAATAAAGGGATAGGTCTAATGTAGGAAATAAACCTAGACAGAGAAAGAGATTTGATATCAATATGTGGGGAATAATAACTCAAATGACAACACATAATGACTACAGCTCTCTTGCCAATAGTTAGAAATACACTCAAACTAGACAAGTATAGGAAAATATAGAGGAAAATAAACTATTTTATATTCAACATAAAAATAAAGTTTATAAAGATTTCATAAACAGATTAGACTATGTTTAGAAATAATTCTTCTACAATTATTTGGAGCCGCTCCCACGTCTAATTTATGCAGCTATCTGGAGCTACACATTCTCTTCTCCTTATCTTGAGCTACCTACTTCTACATAGTTTCTACTCTTATCTTCTCACTCACACACTCCTTTTTTGTAAAATGAATTCCTTTTCTCTACTAAAAAAAAATAACTATTGCTCAAAATGTAATATTTGCACACACCATTCTTCCATTTCACCTGTTGGTGTATTTCCCATAAAAATATCCTCTTACTTTCAAATTCAATATCACCTAACAAAGTAAGTATCAAGTCTAAAGTCTCAAGGAGGCAAAAGAGGATGAAGATGCCAAAAATATTTTCAATGATATGTATAATTAATTTTATTAGGTCACTTAGAATTATAATAGATTCGAACACTCCCTCTTAATCCTAAGTCATTCACATGCTCATTATACAAGTCAAAATCTATGAAAGTCAAATTTGGATTTGTCTAGAACTCATTATATAAGACCTCTGAACCTA
The DNA here is from genome assembly GCF_030272615.1 of Cryptomeria japonica. Classification (NCBI taxonomy): domain Eukaryota; kingdom Viridiplantae; phylum Streptophyta; class Pinopsida; order Cupressales; family Cupressaceae; genus Cryptomeria; species Cryptomeria japonica. The sequence goes on along the minus strand of NC_081414.1, from coordinate 281,733,620 downwards.
ATTTTGATGGCTCCAAAAATGTGTTCACTATTTCCATGATGCACAAACTAATTCTCAGATGCTCAAAATTGTCTCTATTGAGGTGCTTTGTAATGTTTCTACATGTTTCCACTCGAACATATAATACTTAAATTTTATTTCACCATTTTATACTAGCTCTCTTATAAAATGATACATGATTTCAATGAGTTTACTTCCAACATGAAATACTAGATTCTTCATCAAGGCTATTAATGATACATTATCACAAAATATTGGTGTAGCATCCTCTTGTTCTTCTTTTAAATTTTCTAGGATTCTCTATATCCAAATAGACTCGCATATTTTTGCATTTGTTACTATATATTCAAATTCAGTTGTGGAATGTGAAAGTTATTTCTTGGAAGCCAATGTAATGGCTCCCAAAGCAAAGTGGGACACATATTTTTATGTTCTCTTCCTATCATCTATAGAGCTTTTCAATTCCAATTGAGGTTGGAATACTAATTCAGAACTCGAGGATTTTTATCCACACTAAGCAACCCTTCATGGATTAGAAGCTACATTTAATTATCATCCTAGGGATGTGAACTTGAAATTATTCGGCACTATATATGCACTATGGAATCCTTATAATTTGTTCTATCAGTTATGTATAACAAATAAACTCAAAATAATAATCTGAATTGAAAAACATAACAATGTTGGAAATAAAACCTACTTCACAGCAGTGGCTACAGGAAGACTGGTTATTTGCAACAGTAGTGGTTGCAGACAAACTGGTCTAAAACTAATGAAATCAAATATGCTAAAACAAAACCTATCATAACCAACTCGCTAATAAAAGTAAAGCATAATGAATAACAATCTAAACTAGTGCAAATCTAAACTATGATTGAGTCACAGTTCCTCAAGTGGCCCTTGCCTTGAGTGGCTTCAATCTATCATTAGCATTCAACATTCAATCTACAAGTTTCACTGCTCAAATCGTCTTCTTATTGAAAATCAAAGATTACATGGGCATACATCAGACTTACTGATTGAACTTGGACACCATTAACAAGATTCAACACTAACTAGATACTCTCTCAACTCTACTCACAACTCAACAAGATCTCAAATTTATCCATGAGACTTGAGAGTTGGATTAATTAAAAACTCAACAACTTAAAAAATCCATTTCTCCATAATTTTGGTTGTGATGGGTCTGGGGGATGTTGCGACAGTGGCGAGCTAGGGCTCGTTCCCTAGCTCATGTTTTTTAGTTCTGGGTGTCTATGCGTGGAGCAGGGGGGAGTGTTGGCAATGTGAGGGTCAGTGGACGGTGGAGTAGGGGTGCTCCAAGTACATATGTCATGTTTTGGATGTTGGATTGGGTGTGGGGATTTCATATGCCCTCCTTGGATGCGGTTTTTTCTTTGTCATTCTTTTTGCAGTTCTGTGTTGTCTTTGGTGTGGTGTGGAGGTGAGTTGGGACTTGTTTGCTTTATCGCTCAGGTCCTATGTGGGGTTTTATCCTCTCCTTTTTGGGCCCACCAATATGGCGAGTGGGGAACCATCTTGGGCTACCAAGACAATGGATTTCCATGTGGCCATTGGGTATAAGAAGCCCTCACATGCTGAGAAGGTTTTTGATAATAACTTATTTTTGTCTGATCCAGGGTTTGGTGAGATGGGTCCATCGGGTAGTTTGCGTATTCCCAAGATCAATAGATGCCTTGAGCGATGTAAAGAGAGGCCGAAGTTAATCATTCAGCCGGAATGGATTGGTGAAGATGTTGCTTATTATTCATAGCACTCTTTACTATGCATTTTTTTGGGAATGAGGGTTTCGCTGTAATTTATGGAAACATGGGAGAAGCGGACTTGGTTGCCAGAGGGTGAAATGGATATCATGTTACTAGAAAACAACTACTTAATGGTAACCTTTAACGGTTTGGCAGAATGCAATAAAGTGTTTAAAGGTGGGCCCTATTTTCATAATCAGACCTTATTTATGAAACAGTGCCATGTGGGCTTCAATCCCTCTGAGGAGCTTCCAAATCAAGTTCTGGTGTGGGTTCAGCTTCCCAAATTTCCAGTTGAATGTTCGCGGGATGATATTCTGCATATGGTGGCTTCACTGCTTGGAAAACCAATTCGGTCATCTCAGCAAACTCGGATTAAAAAGGTAATGACATTTTCTCGCATTTGTGTTGAGATTAATTTAAGTCATTGCAGATTTGATAGATATGTGTGTGGGTCCTCACTCTTGGGTGCAGCAGATGGACTATGAAACCCTCCCCTTCAGGTCTCATTTATGTCATGAATATGGCCATTTGCAGCACAGATTTGCAAGATCTAAACCTATGGAATCTCAATCTCCTCAACTTCCCTGCATTCCACCAGGAAGTGATAAAGGAAAGGCCCCCATTTCTAGTGAAGGAGTTGGGGTGGATGGCTTTGTTCTAGTTAAAGGCTGCAATAAGAATAAGGGTCAAAAGAGAGCCTTGAAGGAGAGATAGGAGGAGGATACTTTGAACAAATTTGATGCTTTGGATGACCTCAGTCAACAGGAGGTTAATCCAAGTTTAATAAGTTTGGATCACAATATTCTGGTTTCAGAACAAGAGGGGTTGTTTCAGATGTTGGTCAGGATCAACAGGATACTGGTGATTTGCAAATGGAAATGGAAGCCCAATCAAGGTTTCAGGGGAATCCGCTTGCTCTTGCTATAGTGAGGATGGATGAGGTAGAAAATCCCCTTTTAGGGACAAAGACAAGATCTGAAGGGGCAAAGGGTAATAAGGTTGCTCTTCATTTGGGCCTTCTTCAAAAAGACTTCAAAAAAGGGGCAGCTGAGAAGACATCCAAGGTGGGTAGAAAGAAGGATTTGGAAAATATTAAATTGATAGGCGAGAATTTGGTGGAGTCGAGGTCTGTAAACACTCTGGATTCTCATTTCTCAAATCCCTCAAAATGATAGTTCTCTCTTGGAATGTAAGGGGCTTGAACGTTGTCCCTCAACAAAAAGATGTATGTGAGTTAGTGAGGAGTCATTCTCCTGATGTTATTTTTCTTCAAGAAACTAAATTATCAGTGGACAGTATGATTGCGTTACTACCAAAGTTGTGGGGGATAGTAAATTGTTAGTGTATTGGGGCTAACGGATCTTTGGGAGGGGTGGCCTGTTTGTGGGACCCTTGTAAGGCTCAACATATGTGGTGGATGTCTTCTAAATCGTCCTTATCGATGATTGCAGCCAGCTTTGAAACAGGGGAATCTATTCTCTTTTACAATATCTATGTGCCTACTGACCTTCAGGGCAAGCAGATCCTATGGAATCACATCACTTTTATTTGTACCACGGTTCCCTTCCAACCATGGATTTTGGTTGGGGACTTTAAAGCAATAGTGGAGTTGGCAGGAAAAGAAAGGGGGTACTATGTGGCTAGAGCCTTTTGCTCAAATGTTGTGTGATAACATGTTGTCTTTAAACCTTATGGACATCAAACCCAACAATGGTCATTTTACTTGGAATAATCAGAGGATTGAGGAGAATTGTATTGCAAAGAGGCATGATCATTTTCTGGTTTCTTGTTTCTGGGTTGGTGGTGGTTGGTCTCCTAGTTCTGAGATTTTGGATTGGTGTGGGTCGAATCACTGGCCGATTAATCTTTCTGCCTCCTCTACTCAGATATCTAGATCTTCATCCTTCAAATTTAAGCTTATGTGGTTGTGGGATCCCTCTTTGCATGATTATGTGGCACAGTGGTGGAGGAAGGGCAGACTTGCCTTCGGTACTTCTATGTTCACCTTTACCAAATTGTTGCAATATGTTAAGTACCAACTTAAACATTGGAACTGCCAGTGTTTTGGTAACATCTATCATGCTAAAGTTGATGCCCAAGCGGAGTTGGATGGCATCACTAGGGAAATAAGAGAGTTTTTTTTTTCATAGGCTCTAAGAAAAGAGGAAGCTAAGGCAGTGAAGAATCTGGAGTCCGTGAGCTTCAGGAGGAAATTTATTGGAAACAGAGGGCAAGAATCGAGGGGATACAAGAAGGAGATAAAAATACCACTTTCTTCTTTTAGTCTGTGAAAGCCGGAAGGCATGTCAATTCTATTCTTGTTCTGGTTAATGATAGGGGTGAGCAACTGGGTTCTCTGCATGATATCTCTAGAGAGACCATCCAATACTTTGCCTCACTTTTAGGGAGGAGTCTCAGGGGGGTACAGTTGAGGAGGCTCAAGTCCTCTCTTGCATACCTGATTTGGTCACTAAGGAGATGAATGAGCATCTTATGGGCGATATCACTCTTGATGAGCTACAAAGGATTGTTTTCCAAATGAAGAAAGGAAAAGCTCCAGGTCCGGATGGTTTTCCCATTGAATTTTTTCAGGAATTCTAGGATATTATAAAGATGGACTTATTGGAGGTGGTTCGAGAATCTCAAAGAAACAAGTAGATTCTTCATGCCTTGAACTCTACTTTCTTGGTGCTTATCCTCAAGTGTGATGGTGCTAATCAGTTAAGTCGGTTCCGATTAATTTCTCTTTGCAATGTCATCTATAAAGTTATCTCCAAACTGATAGCTAATAGATTGAAGAAGTGGCTTAAGTATCTTATTTCAAAGGAGCAGAGTGGTTTTATGGAAGGTCGACAAATTAGGATAGGGTGATCATTCCTACTGAAACTATCCATTCTATGATAGTGTCCAAGCACAAGGCTGTGTTCATTAAACTTGATATGGCAAAGGCCTATGATAGAGTCAGGTGGTCCTTTCTTCACAAATTTCTTGGTGCCTTTGGATTTTCAGAGGAATGGACCCAATGGGTTACGAGTTGTGTCACTTCTCCCTCTTTTTCATTCTTGATCAATGGTGAGCCCATAGAACTGTTCAGTGCTTCTGGAGGTTTGTGGCAAGGTGACCTCTTCCCCCTTATTTATTTATTTTACTTGCGGAATGGTTGGGGAGGCTGATGAAGAATAGTGTGGAGAGGGGACTTATCCATGGGTGGAGATGGGGAAATGGTATGACCCCACAGTCTCACCTTCAATTTGTGGATGACAGTACTCTAATGGGACTAGCAAAGATTAGAGAGGCCATGAACTTGCGTAAGGTTATGGATGTCTATCTGGTTGATTCTGGTAAGATGATCAACGAAGATAAATCTTCCATTTTCTTCTTCAATATGATAGAGCCTATTCAGGTGAGAATTGCTCACATTTTAATGTTTCGGATTGGTACTCTACCCTTGAAGTACCTGGGTATCCCCATCTCTTCAGGCAATCCTCCTAGGGAATCTTGGCGATATATCATTGATAAGTTTTGCTTGAAGGTGAATCATTGAACTCACAGGTGGTTATCCTTTGTTGGGTGAATCTAGTTACTCAAGTAAGTGGTACAGGCTCTTCCTATTTACATATGCTTGATCCAGGTGGCCCCTGTGGGCTTTGTTAAGGAGATGGATGCCTTGGCACAACAATTCCTTTGGGCAGGAAACTTTTCTTCTTCGAAGTGGAGTCTTAATGGATGGGAGGTTGTGTAGAGCCCAAAGTAGTTTGGAGGCTTAGGACTAAGGCAGTCTACTCTATCTGGGTTGGCATTAGTGACAAAGTTGTACTGGAGGTGGTGTGTGGAATAGCATGAGGTCTTGGCCAATATTTTGGCCCATAAGTATCTAGCGGGAGTTCTGAAGGAAGATACCCCAAGGTACCCACTTGTTGGGAAGGGTTATGTGATTTGGAGCATGCTTAAGAAGGGAGTTTCTTTGATTAAGGAAGTTCTTTTTAGGATTTGTAAGAAGGGAGAGGAGGCCCTCTTTTGGTTGGACTCTTGGGATGGCTCCCTTCCCATTATCTCCCAGTATCCTAATTTGATACATTTATATCAGGAGTTTCTGGAGGTTGGATGGTGAAGAGTGAGTGACTTCAAATCCTTCTCTCAGAATGGGCAGCTAGAGGTGGCTAGTTGGAAGACCCCTAGTGAGTGGCCTGTGGTTGGTAGAGAGGAAGATCACGAAGAACTGTATGACTTTTGTCTCACAATTATTGTAGTTCCCTCAAGGAGAAGGATAGACTAGCTTGGCTCTCAAATCCTTAGGTCACTTTTATTGTTGCTAGTGGATATCATAAATTGATGAGTCGGCCACTAAATGGGGTGGAGGTTCAGTTGTGGAAATTTGTCTGGAACAAATTTTCTTGGCCAAAGTGCAATTGTTTTGTTTGGACTTTGGCTATGAACAAATGTTTAACTTGGGATAATATTCGTAAGCGCAGCTTTCAAGGACCCTCTATGTGGCACTAGTGAGGAGGATTCTTCACACTTGTTTTTTAGGTGACCTTACTCCCTTCAACTTTGGCATTTTTGGTGTGATGCTTGGAAACACCCTTGAATTCACACTTCTTCCCTAGTGGATTTCTGGATTAGTTTGGGTAAGCCTCCTACCTTGACTCCTTTTCTCCAGATTATGTGGTGTATTGGGCCTACTTTCATATTGTGGCAAATTTGGTTGGAGAGGAACCGTAGGATCTTCATAGGTGTAAAGCTTTTGGGACCACAGGTTTGGCACAAAGTGGTGGGAATGATCCAGGAGATGATGGAAGAAAAGTGTGAGGTGATGTTCCCTCTTAATAGAGGGGATGCAGATATTGTGAATAGATTGGGTATTCAGGGATTGTCTCTAGTTTCGGCTTGTGTTAGAAGAGGCAGACGTGCAAAGAAGAGGGTTCTTAGGGAGGGTAGATGGATGCCTCCTCCTAAGGATATTTTGAAGATTAATACTGATGGATGACAGAGATTGGTCAGGTAAGGTTGTTTTATTCTTTTATTTTCATAAAGGGCAACTGGCTAACAATTTGATGGAGGGGCTTGCTATTCTTTATGGCCTTGAAAGGGCCTTTTCTCTTGGGTGGTGTAAGGTTGTCTGCAAATCGGATTCACGAGTTATTATAAATTTGTTAATTAAGAGGACGGTTATTGATGTGAACTGGCAAATTGTCTTGGTTGTTCAGCAAATTCTTTAAACTAGTTCCAAAATGGACCAGGTTTCTTTTGTCCATATTCCACGTGAATGGAATAGGGTTGCTGACTATCTGGCCAAGTGGGCTTCTGAGAATGGAGGGGATTGGAAGGTTGAGGGTTGGGATACTCTTGCTCCTGATTATTGTCAGGATCTAGAGAGCATCTTTGAAAGGGATATTGATAGTTATGAGATTGGGTGATTTTGGTTGTTCTCTCTAACTAAGCCTGGGGCTTGGTGATTTCTCTGTAATTGTCTTTTCTGAGTTTTAATAAAGTTTTTACCCCTTTTATTCAAAAAAAATTTCATTTCTCCCATGATAGCAAGGAGATGACTTATTCTACTCACAACTGATAATAAAGACTAAATTAACAAGAGTTGAGAGAGTTCTAATCCTCTTCAAACGCTTACAACTATAAAATACAATCATGATTGCACGCGTACAAAACATGTTATAATTATTTATGAATCACAAAATATTATTTCCACAAGTTTCTCCAATGTTACTTGACTTCAATAACTCCAAATAAATGAATGCATCAAGAGGTAGAAGAGTCCAAGTTTAATTAGAACTCAATCCTTAACTATTGCTTGAAAATCTGCTAGTTTGTCTCAATCAACTTCTGGTGAATGGTTATCCTTAACTATTACGAATCAGCTCAAACTGTTTAGTAGGATTTTAGATCTCCTTTTAATCTAAATCCAAATAATTTTTAATATATGAATTTAAATAAGTAACGAGTGAGATATGGTTGTTTTCCCGAAACTAGTTTTTTGAATTTTTCAGCACTTCTACTCAACAACTACATCTATCAATTACCAAGTTGTTCCTCCTCCTTTCTAGTTGGATGAATGACTCAAACCACTCAAAAACAACATGTTAATCATTCCAAAATACTTTACATTCAACAATAACCATTTATTGTAATATTTTACCATTATTTAACATCAACTAGCTAGACATACATATGCATATCAAACACCATTAATCCTAGTTAATGCTTCATAAAACTAAGGTAATATTTGGAAATGTATTAGATTTGAATTTTAAACATGGGATAAAATGTCAAAAATCATGGAATAATATGGACCGTTTATAGGCGCATCATCATCTATACTTCTTACCTAGTCACTATCTATTTATCCAACCAACCTAAACTTAATTGTTGTAGTATATAATTTATACCATATCCTTTGGTCATTAACATAGTTAAAGATCCTCTTACCTACTTGACAATATGTGTCCTTCGGTGTGTTGATAAAAATGGAAATTAGGCTTAATGCATTCATTATATTAGGCCAAGTTATTGTTAAATACATTAAAATTTCAACCAAATTTATGTACATGGTTGGGTTCATATTGTTTCTATAATATTCCTTAATTATAAACTTGTGGTTGTTGGTGTTGGTGTAGGTTTTCTATTATGTATTTTAAACCTAATCAAAACCTTTTCTTGATAGATAAATATGTCATGGTGTATTTTCTTTACTTATATTTCTTAAAAAGTCTTAACATACCTAAATTTTCCATCTTAAACTCTATTTTCATGACTTCTTTAAAGTTAGCAATAAGAAAATTATTATTATTTGTGAAAACTAAATCATTTGCAGATAGGACAACAAGCAAAATATTACCATCACTTATATTTTATGTGAAGAATGGACTCACCATTTTTACTTATAAATTCATTGCTCAACAAATAAGAGTCAATTATGTTGTACCATAACCATGGTGATTTCTTGAGCCCATAAAGAGCTCTCTTCAATATTTTTTTTTTTTAAACTTCCTAACCAAGTGGTTGCTCCATATTAATTGTCTCTTTCAACACTCCATTCAATAAGGTTGAATTCACATCGTTTCGATACACCTTCAATTTGTGCTAAGTTGTTATTGCTAAAAATTCTTACATAGTTTCCATCCTTGCAACTAGAGCATATGTTTCATCATAACCTATTCCATGCTACTATTTATATCCCTTAACAACCAACCTTTCCTTATACATTTATATTCTTCATTTGGTAGTTCTCTTGGTCCTATAGATACACTTCACACCAATAACTTATTTACTTAGAGGTAAATTGATTAACTCCCATGTTCTATTCTTCTCTATTGCATCTAATTCCTCATCCATGGACTCACAGCATATCCCTTCTTTTAAAAAATCCTCAAAAACTATTAGAAAATAATGTAAAATTCAAATTTTAATTTAAATCTCCATCATACCTTTTATTTTGATAAATCTCCCCTAGAATTTTTTTCTTCCTTAGTATTGGGGATGCAACAATGATTTCTAAACTCTTGTTACTTCTATTGCTTGGTTGTGCAAAAAGTCTTTGGAGATGTCTAGATTCCATGGTTGTGGACTTTGAAAGTCTTTGAAGCTATCTATAGGATTGTGTAACTAAACTCTATAGCTATCTATTTGTCTACGTGTCTATATTTAGTGCTCTCTAGAGTTGAATATCCATACCTATTATAGAAGACTTTGCTACTCTTCATGTCCTTCTTCTTCATCATCAATGTGAAATCTAACTAAAACATCTGAAGAGGTGTCTATAATGCCATCCCATGACTCATTTTCTATGAGCTCAACATTCTTGTTGATCACTATTTCCTAAGTGAAATGGTTATACAACCAAAATGCCTTGGACTCTTCACTATAGCCCATAAAGATGAACTTCTCACTTTTTTAATCTATCTTTATCACTTATACTTTGGCACAAATACATATTCCACATGCCCAAACAATCTCAAGTGCTCAACCATCCATTTACATTTCATCCATGCCTCTGAAGGAACATTGTCATGAATAGCCTTTGTGATACTTATATTTATCAAATGTATTGTTGTCTATATTATCTCCCTAATATTCATTTAGGAGTCCCTTAGCTCTCAACATGCTTCTTGTTATCTCCATGATGGTCCTATTTGTCTTCTTAACTACTTCATTTTCATGTAGATTATAGTTTATTACCAACTCTTTCTTAATCTGATGATTCCCACAAAAATTCAAAAATTTACTAGACATATACTCTCCCCTTCTATCTATCTTTAGGACCTTGATGAAGTGTCCAATTTCCTTCTAAATTTTGTCCTTAAACACCTTGAGCTTATTCAAGTTTTTGGACTTATAATGCTTCAAAAATAAACCTATTTTTTTGAGTTGTAGTCATCTAGGAAGTTCATAAAATATTGACTCTTCGGGCTATTAACAAAGTTTGCATAGGGGTGCAAAAATTTGTATGCACTAGGTCTAATGGTGCACTTGCCCTTCTAGAATTCCATATTTAAAAGGACTACCTATGTTTCTTGCCTAAAATACAAGCTTTGCATCTACCACTAGGCTCAACTATGGTTGATAAACCTCTAACCACACCTTTCTTAGAAAAAAGGCTCAAACCAAAATAGCCTAAGTATCCATATCTTAGATGCAAAAATTTTGAAGGTTCTAGAATAACAATCTTGAAGGCTAATTTCTACTATATTATTGTACATTTATCATGCCTAAGAGGTGAAAATCTAAATTTAGCTTATAAGAAGGTCTATATCATTAATGTAAATATTATATTCTTCATCATTTGAAGTGTTGCTACCAAATTCTTTCTCCCATTCTTTTCAAATATTATGCATTCTCTTTTCTCCATTAGCACTTTGTAACCTCTTTAGAGTATTTATCCAATACTCGAGAGGTTATGTTTAATTCCTAGGAAGAATACATATTCTCTATTTTATCTCATTTTTGTCACCATTCTTGTTGCAAATTATAACAAGCATTTTCTCACAAGTGGAACTATTCTTTTCAACAAATGGAAATTGATTTTCATTACCACTAATATGGTTGTTGCAACTACTATCCAAATATCAAACTTAATGCTATCTTGTTCACCAATATTGCACATGATGAAGGTATTTTACTAGTCAGCTTTAGCTATCTTTTCATCGACCATATTTGCACTTGGTTTTGACTCATTCTGTTTCTTTTTCCAAAACTCAATTTCATAATGAGCATACTTGTGATAATAATAACATTCTACATTTCTCTTATCATGCCTCTAACTTAAGTTGCTGTTGTTATTCATGGCTTCGGAGGTGGACCAAGAGTTTCTTGATCCCTCTTCATTGTTTACATGTTTAAAGATGTCTACTCTAAACTGCCCCTTTAAGGGTTATTTCTATCTTTGTCTCTCAAGTGCCCTTCAAATCTCTTCCTACCTCTCCCTCTAGCTCTTGCATTTTCCTAATCTTTGAATGCTTTCTATTGGTAAGAAGGTGTTGACCTCTTTAGGCATTTCCCATGGGCTTGCAATGAACCCATTAACTCATCCACTATCAGTGTTGAGAGGTAATGTCCTCTTTAATGGAAATGACTATTACATCAATCTTTTATGGGAGACTTCTAAGGATTTTCTCCCTAATCCTTTTCTCTTCCAATATCTCACCATTTATCCTAAACTAGTTTATCAAACCAAAGACTCTTGTATCAAGGTCAGAAATGGACTCATTGTCCTTCAATTAGAGAGATCCAAAATATCTTTGAAGCATCTAGAGATTCACCAATATTACCTTATCTATCCCCTTATAACTAGTTTGCAGGACCTCCTAAGCCTCATTTTCATAGATAGTCGGTACCATTCTAAGAAGCATTGTCTCTCAAGGAAACCTTTATCAAATTGAGATCTTTTGCATATTTTCTCCTTGTCTCCTTCAACTAGGTCTTTTGGTTGTTTCTGAGATCTACATACACTAGTAGGTCAGACACATTTATGAACCCACTAATCTTCGACTCTCATCAATCATTTTCTACCATGATGATCTTCGCTTTCTTTAGCCAAACATCATAATTTTTCCCACCAAAAATTGGTGGCTATTGCCAACTCCTACTATCATCTACAACCATGTCTACAACAAAACTTCAATGCCTATTTCACCTTTGAACCTTGAGCTCTCTAGAACCTTGGCTCTAAAACCAAAGAGTTTTCATAAATAGACTATAGCATCCATTCCTCCATCTTAGAAGGTAAAGTGAAAAGAGAAGGACTCACAAAATATCAACATGTAAATTAATACGAAATTTGTCTAACTAATAGTCACTTTCTAGATTTAGTCACTAAATAAAGATCAATGAGTTGCCCAAATAAATTAGCTATGCTTTCTAACACCTTATTCGAATATTCCAAAAATAACCTAAATAGCATGACTAAAAAGACCTTGATTAAAAAGCCTCACTTAAAAATTCCTTCTCAAGATCAAAGCCTATATGCGAAATTGTCAGAACCATGACCCCATCCATTAGAGTATGGGCATATTCTTCACAATTCAAAAAGGATATCCAGAAGAAACCCTTAAAGAAAGCTAAGTTTTCAATATAACCACTAAGAATCCATTTTCTTGAAAAAATTATATATCAGGTCTTGTAGACACCTTCTTTGCACACAGGTCTATCTCCTAAAAACTTCCCAATAAAGAAATTACTTAGCCTGGAAGATCGTTCAAAACCACCATCTGTCAAGTCATTCATTGCATCCACCCAAGAGTTTCAAATAGCATCACCCGAATCAGGATTGTTAACTAAATCCGACTAGGAATGATGTACATTACTCTTAGGATTCCCACTGCCATTCCATTCACACTCAATACTCGGTTGTCTTATCTGTATCTGTGTCACCATCCTCCCGGTCGGCAATTTCCATCTTCTTCTTACTTGACCTTGTCAAAAAAAAAAATGAAGAACTCACGCACTTTTCTATTCATCAACAGAGTTTACAAATTTATAGATACAATTAACTACAACAGCATGTTATAATTATACTAATTATTATGACAGCTAACAAGCGTTGTTTGATAGCAAACTGGGGACTGATGATAGCGAGTTGAGCAAACTAAGCATTTCTACATTATATTATTGACACTAGCAGTTCTGAATTAATCTCTTAAAACTTTCTTAATGAATAATTGAATTTTGATGGATCCTTAATCTATTTTTTAGATAGTACAATTTTTATCTCGTTTAATGGTTTAGTAAATTTATCTGTTATGTTATCATTTTTGCTACAATATTGCAGCACTATCTCCTTTTTTCCTAACAAAATGATGTTCAGTTTCAATGTTTTGCAAATTTAATGGATCTTTGATTGCATATTTGATTAAAATAGATCCTCCTTGCTTCTATCCCATATCTTCAAGTACACATCTTAGCCAAACAGCTTTGCAAGTAGCATTGCATAATTCTTTGTACTCAGCTTGAGTAAATGACAAGGAAATAGTTAGTTGCTTCGTACTACTATAATAAACAATTCTTGAACCTATGTTAAATGCATAACTAACTATTGATTTACGATCATTTCGATCACTTGCCCAATCAAAATCTAAATAATTTGTCAACTCAACGTTCAAATGGTTAGTGTATTCAATGCCAAATTTTATGGTATTTTGTAAGTATTGAATGACTCTCTTTATGCTTTCCAATGAGGTTCAAGAAGCTTAGCCATGAATCAGCTAAGTATGCCGACATAATGTACAATAGCCATGAATTGGTTAAGTATGTTGATTGAATGTACAATATCAAGCCTTGTAATGGTCAACTATTTCAAACTTCCCACCATATGTTTATATACAAAATCCCATTTATTTCTGTAGTACCATTATCACTAGAAAACTTAACATTTTGTTATAATGGAAAATATACTGCTTTACAATCTTGCATATTAAACCTCTGGATTAGTTTCTTTGCATACTTATTTTGAGTAATCAAAGTCTGAGCTTGTCTACATACTTCAATTCATAAACAATAATACACTTTGTCAAGATATTTTATTTCAAATGTCTTTAATAAATGTATTTTGATTTCATCAATCAACTCTATGGCATTTTCTATTATGGTTAAGTCATCTACATACAATGAAATCAAAACAACATTTACATGTTCATCTATCATTATATTCAAATTTGGACCACTGTTACTCTTGATATTTGCTTGTTGAAAGAAAAATTTATCAAATTTCTCATGCAATGACCTTAGTGCTTATTTAAGACCATAAAATGCTTTCTTTAACCTGAATACCAAATGTTATTTTCCCTTCTTTATCAGTCCTTCAAGCTAAACAAGTTAGATTTCGTCTTTTAATTCACCATAAAAAAATGCTAACTTAGAATCCATTTGATGCAAATCCCAACTAAACGTTTCACTTTAGCAACAAGTGTAGATGTATCTTCCTAATCTATCTTTGTGTTAAATTGTGAATAACGTTTTGCAACCGATCTAACTTTGAGTTTAAATCAATACTACCATCAACTTTAAATTTACTTTTGAACCATTTAAAGCCTATAGAATTTTTATTTGCAAGTAATTTAGTTAGTTCTCAAGTGTCATTATTCATAATTGAATCATATTCTTCTTGCACAACAATCATCCATTTTTTATGATTCTTAGCTTCTTCAAAGTTTTGAGATTCATCTATACTCATGACTTGAGTCATTAGAGAATAATATTATACTTGGGCACTGCCTTGGTTTTCTTCTTTGATTTTCTTAATGCTTCACTACTAGATGGAGTAGCTTCACTTTGCCTTGTTTCATGCCCACTTGGAGTTTGTTGATCTATAATATCTAAATTCTAACTATCTTTTTCAAGTAGTTTCCATGAAGTAGTTCTTTCTTCCTTTGCTTCCTCTTAAATATCACCTACATACTCCTGAAATATAACATCTCTTCAAGAAAACACTTTATTATGAGTAGTAGGATTATACATTTTGTAAGCCTTCATGATCAATACAATTATCAATAAAAATATGTTTGATTTACTTTCCATCAAGTTTACTCCTATTTTCTCTTAGAATATGACAAAATTCCTACTTCCAAAAGTTCTTAAATGACTAACAATAACAATGAAAGCATCATAAGCGCTTTATATTCTAAATACTTAGGTGAAGGAGTATAGGAAAGGGTATAGGTTGATAAGGGACACCCTGAATTCACTTTGTGCTATCACCGATGAGCTTATGCGGAAAGCTTCTATGGGGTTTGTTTTGGGATAGAGTTGTATGAGGAAAAAAAGAAAAAAAGCTAAAGGGGAAAGACAACATGCAACAGGACAAACAGAAAGAGGATAAGTTGTGCCCTAAAGTCTGGTAGGAGTAGATGAAGTGTCTGGTTTGGAATTGGAATCTCATCAAGGATGATTAGGCTGCTACTGGGTTGGTGCTTTTTTGGATGGTTTTAAATTTGAATGCTTGCATTGGTAGTTTTAGTTATAGCTTCTTTAGGTTTTATGTTTTGTTTTAGTAGTGTGGACTTATGGTTAAATAGGCTTGTGTGCCTTCTTAGTTTGTTAGATTTTATTCCTATAAAGGACTCTACTATTACTATGGCCTTTTTACAGTTACCTACTAGTATGTTTAAATTCGGTAGAAGGCAATTTGGTAGGATGATTATGTATAGCTATGTGAGTATGTTAGTTTTTTATTACTTTTGAGAGTTTTTTATGTGCATTCTGGGTGCTTAGTTGTGTGATGCTTGAGGTTGTTTGGTTGTTCTCTGGTTTTGTTTTTTTGTGAGGGTTCAGGACCCCTTCCCTACTAAAGTAATCAAAAACAAATATACAATTGTACTAACTACTTCAACCCACAAATTATTAGGAAGATTTTTTCCTTTAAGCATGCTCCTAACACACTTAACTATAGTTTTGTTTTCCCTTTCAGCCACACCATTTTGTTTGGACTATGAAAAACTATGTGTTACTTGATAATGACATTATATTTATAATATTTCACAAAAGAAATTGAATTGTATTCACCTTGTTGATCTGATCTAAGAATATTATTACCGTAAATTATTTGTTTTTGCATCATAGTTTTAAAATATTTAAAGAATTCAAACACTTCACTCTTATTTTTTAAGAAATAGATCCAAGCATATCTAGTGCAATCATCAACAAATATATGAAATTAATAAATTAACATCTAAATGACTTAAAAGACGAAATAATCATTAATATTGTCATCTTCTTCCATTTTGATTGAAATTAATTTTCTCTTTCAGAAACAAAATTCTATTTATGTTTGTAGTTTCATATGAACATTTTAGAGCATTCCACATAGTAGCAAAAGTAGTGATATCTTGTGTGCGAGGGATGATTGAATCATTTACAAATATGTATTAGAGAAGTTTTGCTTTGGATCCTCTTTTCTTTCAATATTGAACATCAACTTGAGGTTCAGCTTCGGTACCATTTACAATGGTCCAAACATTGTACCCTTCCATTAAAATTTTCATCTTAAAATTTAAATGAACATAATTTGTACAATCTAACTTAGTTGATTCTATTAGATATAAATTTATGCAATCACTACAATTTCCTTGCTTCTAAGCTACCTAGACTCCTTGCTTCTCAGCTAGCTGGACTCCTTCGCAACAGGCTTTGTCATGGCCACTTTAATTGAGCCTTCTCAATGAAACGGATGCCCCTAGCTACTTCTTCAAATTTGGCAAAGAGTTTTAGCAAACCCTCAACACAACCAGTAATTGCATGATCTTAAAAACTAGTTGTATTCCAACATCACCTCTTTCTTTCTAACTTCTGGCAGTTTGGTGTGATACCTGCTCAGTCTTACTTCACACGTTACTTTCAATAGAACAACAATTTAATTTTTTTTAAATTACAGCGTAGCATCGAACAAGGATTAGCACAGAGAATGCGTCATTGAAATAAAGGTTGTGACCAAGCTAGCCTGTGTGAAGGTCTTTCTCCTTATAAATGCATCGATACAAAGAATATGGAGTCAATTTGGCTATTGTTGCAACTCCTATCAAAAGCTTCACACTGCTCGATGTATGTTTAACAAAGAAACTTGCTGAAAAATCTATAGAAGACTAAGAAAAAGATTCTATATAACATACTTAGGACAAATTGATGCTATAATAGACTATGGAGAGTTTGAAGAATCTAACTCAGTTCTGATACCAAAATAGAATTAGGAGAGCAGCAATGGCGAGACAACTGAAGAACCCAATCATTGTTTTGTTCATCAACAAAGATTAGAACTGTATGGATACAGCCAATTATAACATCCCATAATTATGCTAGTTATCATGACAGGTAAGAATAGCTGTTTGACAAAATGAGGACTGATTATCATGATACCTTAAAAAAGCTGTTTGACAGCAAAAGGAGGACTAAAAACAGCGAATTGTAGACACCTTTACAAATTATGTAATTGACATATATTTGAATATTTATTAACATGAACATAATTCAGCTATTCAGTTATGAATTAATTTCTAACAGTAGTAGCAGTTCAAACATATCTTGTTTTTGTGGGATGTGTAATTTATGTTCTCTTGTATTTGTTAAGATGTAATTTTTGTTTAAATTTAAGTAATTGGAGTGTTCTCATGCAATTTTTTAATTACAGAGAAAAGATAAATTAAAATCTCTCTCTATTTTAATGGAGCAACAACTGCATAAAAATTGACATAAGTAGCAAAATTTAATATTCATAAGACCACCAGCTTGACAAACTGCTGCTGAAAACTCTGAACAGTGACTACTAGCCAAAATAAACTATGCAACCCTATGGAAACCTTCCTTATGTCGTATAGTTTTTGGGGTATGAAGAGTTCCATAAAAAAAAGTTTGCAAATCTGATTGTAATGGAGAAGATTATTTTTGCTTCAAAATAGATTGAAATAGTTAATTAAAAACACTAAATTTGAATTTAATAGAATTATTATAAAAGTCAATGACATAAAAGTTATATGTTAATAAAAAGAATATGTTAATTTGTGGTGGTCAAAGAAGAATTATAAATCAAAACAGTGTAATAGGGTTCTAATAACGAAAAAATATTGTTATGCAATCAAGAAGAGGAGTCTTCACTACTTAGAAGAAAGATGAAAATACTTGATGATTATTCAAGGAGTGGAATAAAATGCTTTAAAAAATATATAAAATGATCATAAATACATTTAAAAGTGACTATTAAAATTAATTTATAGAAAATGTTTAAATAAATTAATTTTAGTTTGATTGAAAAATTATATCTAATATATAACTATTCCTACTTATTTAAATTAATCATTATAATTAAATTACAACATAACAAAATATAAAGCCTATTTAAATGTATTAAAATTTTAATATAAATATATATAATGGGCAGACAAAACATTTTCGATTACAATCTTCAACAATATAAATTTTTATTTAGTATCTCGGTTTAATCTATCTGTTTCTCTTTATTTTCCTCATAACAAAACTGAATAAGAGTAGAAGCACCAGTTAATAAACTTGTTTCTATTTTTTAAATTATTTTGGCACCAAGATGATTATTTGAGTGTACTGTTTAAATTTAATTCGATACCATTTTTTATTTTCTTCATTTGCCAGTCAGATATGAATCTGTAGAAATAGATATTCATTTTTGGACTTTAAATTGTGAAAATTTTGATATGCTGTATTAGGTTGAGGAGGATAGTGGGATACCATATTTAATAAGTATTATTGATGATCAAGTATTATTGTTGTTTCATTTTAATAATTATTTTATTTTCCAAATCTTTTTATACCAATACCTATACTTTTATAGATATAACAGAATTATTTTATTTTATTTTTTAATATCACTTTTTGGCATAGAGACCTCCTCAATTTTGTTTAATATTAAGATTAGCTCTATGATTTTATTTTATTTTATTAATATTAGTAACACAACTACACCATCTACTTCTCTGTTCCAGATTGTTTGATGGCCATGTTCAAAGCAAGAAATCTCAAAAATATTCAAGCTCAGATGAAGTTCACAAAAGCCCAAATGAATGGATGGAAGAATAATTTTATATGGTAAGATTGTTTTAAATTATTTTAATTGTTTTTCTATTTCAATTCCATCCATACATCATATTAACATGAAAATTTTGATTTCCGGGCAATAAATTCTCATATGCTTTTGCAGCTTTGATTTTCAGCTTTGATTCAGAGTGCTCACATGAGCTAGGCAAGAAATTGAAGATACATAAAATACCTAGGTGTACATTGTTCAGTTTTGTATTGTATCCACTCCATTAATCTAATATTTTACAGCATGAAAAGAGTTTCTAATGATGGTGACTCTTATGTTTTCTATGCTGGGCTTCTCAGAGTCGAATATGTTTAATGGTTTTGTAAATACTTGTCACTTTTAAAATCAATCTATGGTGATAGATTATTAGGGAATTTGAAAAGAAGCAAACTCTTCCAGGTTCAACCTATTTTATGGAACAATTGCTTTTCTGACAACATAATAGTTTATTTTATGGAAGAGCATTCCAAATAAGTGCTATATTTGAACCCTTTCTCAGACATCTTTATGAAAGAGGGAGAGATTTCTTAATTTTGAATACATGATTTTCCACTGTTAGAATTCTTTTTAAATAGTTTTGAAAGAAAATATACTTTAGATAATATTAGTTCAATTGGTTGTAGACCAATTTTTCTTTAGGTTTAAAGGTTTTTTCATTTTTCCTTTCATCTAACTTAGCATGAGAGGTGCGGAGAAACATATTTATCTAAAAAATAAAGACTGTTCTTGAAAATAAAGATCAACTACACAGAGTTGCAGCTCTGTTGGCAAACAGTTGACAAAACATCAAACAAAGCAAACAATAAATACAGAGAGAGCTGGAGACAAATTACAATTTTTTATTTAATTAGGAAATAAGATTTACAAAGTTTTTATTTTATAATCAGATTATAAACAGTTTACAAATAAAACTTCTACAGCTATTTGGAGCTGCTGCATCACTGATTTTC
Organism: Cryptomeria japonica; assembly: GCF_030272615.1. NCBI lineage: Eukaryota > Viridiplantae > Streptophyta > Pinopsida > Cupressales > Cupressaceae > Cryptomeria > Cryptomeria japonica. The sequence goes on along the minus strand of NC_081414.1, from coordinate 281,713,851 downwards.
TGCAATCATCTGGAGCTGCACACTGTTCTTCTATTCGTCTCTACTTGCTGCTGCAATGCACTCTACTAATCTCATTCACAAACTCTATTGTTGCTAAACATTCCCTATGTTGTCCAAAACTCTCTCTGCTCTGTTCAGAAAACATTCTTCTCTTTTATCTATTCTTGTTTATGCCCGAAAATTCTCTCTCATTTTCAAATGCAGATTTACCTACCAGAAATAACTCCTCTGCCAAAAATATTAACTGCTTTAACAACGTTGGGAAGAAAGAGCAGATATAGATCCCAAGAAGATTTCTGAGTGGTGGATGTCTTTTGACATATTAAAAAGGAATAAACTTCAATAATTTATAAGGTCAAATGGGAGTTCTATTCATGTGTAGGGAAGCGTATCAGTATTTACAGATTCTAAATGGTACATGGATTTGATCGATTTCTTTTTGCTGTTTCTTAAATTTGACTGTTTATAGCTATTATTCTAACTTTTAAGTAGTAACTATGTATGTTGTGAGATCTGTTAAGCACCCAAGGGTCAAAAAGTACACATTTCAAAGTGTCCCCAGATACCTACTTAAAAATGCTCCAATAACCATATACTTAAAATTGCAAAATAGCTAAAAAGTGAGTGGCTATTAGTACATGTGAAATTGATTAATAGACTTTTAGTTATCATTTTTTTCGATTCCTTTAAAGTTAGTAACCAGGAAATTGAATGCACAAAGAATGCACAGTTACTGAAACTAAGACTACTGACTCTTCTCCTATATCAATGGATCTATGAATTTGTGTTTTTCTAATGTATAGTTCATTTGATTTCTGACTGGTGGTTGTCTTTTGACAAATTTAAAGGACCAAATGGGAATGTGTGTCTTTCTAATGTATAGCTCATTTTATTCTGATGCTCCATTGAGTTCTATTCATGTGTATATCATTGAATCTATGGTTATGTGTTTTTCTAATGTGTAGCTCATTTGATTCTGAAGTTTAATTTATAAAGAAATTTTCCAATAATTTATGAGGTTATTTATGAGGTTAAAATGAAAGTTTATTCATGTATTTATGGTTGGTTTTAAAGTTTTTATATATTTTAATTAAATATAAAGTTAAAATTATCTCAACTCTTTTAGATAAATAAGATCAGATATAATATTCAAACACCACAATCAGCAAAGAAGCAACACTAAAACTGTAAACACAGAAGTTATCACCCAATAAAAACAGAAGAGAGAGCAGATACAAATCTTATGAGGTAGCATAAAGTTGTAATGGTCCACGGAACCCTGAATACCAAAAGCAGCCTCTCCAATTCTATACTATTCTTATAATACGTAGCTTATACAATTTTGAAGTTATATAGTGTTATATATAAAGGCTCAAGAGATCATCGCTTCTATCCAATGGATAGAAAATTGTAACTGTGATAAAATGGTGCTTATTTGTGCTGCTATGAAGAATGTTAACTGATTCAGAGCTTTCTGAAAAAATTTAATTTTTGTAATTTGCTATTTCTAAACAAAAGTCAGGAAAGTTTTCCTACTGTATTGTTTCGTTTAGTTTTAAAACCTATCAATAATCCTTATGACGATGTATGTTCACTTGGACTAGTTGGAGCCAACGAACACCATCAAATTCAGTTAACAATTTATTTTCTTAGAAGGATTATGTGCCCATTGTACAGTAGTAAATAAAAAATATATACAGTGAAGAATGTTAGAGTCCAGACCTCTCTGAGCAACGATGAGGTTTGATCTATTATACTTAATTGCACAGTGATCACTTTCATGGAGATTCTTCATTACCATAAACTAAAAGTGTGAATAGATTATTCTACAAAATAAAGATGGTTTCAAGTTTCTTTTTTTCTTTTTTTGATAAAAGTGGATGAGACCACTAAAATTATATTAATTATATATATTTTTTACAAGTGTCTGGTTCAAAGAGCACTGAAGGGAAAGAACCAGTAAGAAAACCCTTCAGTATTGCTCAAGAAAACATAAGCCTATCTACCCATTACAAAAAGCCCGTAGGCATACCAAACCCCCCAGATACATTGCAATACATTGCATTCCGCATTAGATATAAAGGAAGTTGTAAGAATCAGTCTAACAGGGAGCATTTGAAGATGGAGTCAAGATTGTCCACCAAAAATTAGTGCCATCACCCCAAAATCCAACCTATCTAAACACCATAAGAATCCAAAGCTCTGAAGAAAGCAAAACTCAGAGCCATGAGAGAACCAAGAATAAGAGCTCCTGCCATCACAAATATGGTGAGCAAACATAGACAGATCCAAATAAGAAGCAGGGAAGGATATTGAAGACCCTCAGGAAGAAGGATGAGACCGAACCAAAGGATAATCCAAAGTAGTAACAAAAGGAGCAATTTCAAAATAAGAATCCCTCTGCAATACCACATTAACTGCTCTTTCCAATTCCTTAGAAAAAGCCACCATCCACCGAATTTGGCAAGAATTCTCCATAGAAAACAGAACATGATGTTAGACTGAAAAGCAAGACAAAGATCGAATGAAAGCCATAAGTGCCCACCAACAAACAATATAACTGAGAACGGGATCACCATGTCATAATTATCCCATCATGAAAGAAACCTACTAATATGAAGTTGATCACGCAATGATAAAGCCAGCGGATACCATAATATCCCCAATCATTAGAACAACTACCTAAATCATCGATAGATTGTGATGCCAAATGAAGCGAAGAGAGAAACAAGTACATAAGGTACGAAAGCCTGATGGAAAGGCATCAAACAACCAGTCGCAACAAAAAATGATTACCAAAAACAAAGGATCAAACAGATATTATACAAATACCCCTGCCGAACAGATATTGATTAATATGTAATGATTTCCATAAGCCAAAGAGATCCCAAACTTACAAAAGAAGTTCAAAAAAGCCTGCCAACCAAGATAACCAAAAGCCGACCAGTCAACTGAGAAACATAAATTCCACCATCCAAACCAAAGATACCCCTCCTACCCCCAGACTTTGTGCGAAGAAACTACCAAATATGACTACAACAGGAATGCTGACATAAGGCAGGACAGCATCCCCCCTATAGCCATATAGGGAAGTAACCAACACATAAAGCAAGGAGACATGAGAAGGTACAAATACAGTAGGCATCTTAGACCTGTAGAAGAAAACCCAACCAATTTCCTATTTCATGAATAAAATCTAACATAAGATATCAATAGCACAAAATTGTCATGAAGTCCAACACCTTTACTACATATACTAACTAAGCATAGATAGTGAAGTAGGTTTTAAAGAAGGAGGAGCACCTATTAAAAAAGCATCTTCATGCAAGATGCAGGAATGTCCAAGGGAGAGACCTCCAGGAAATCAACACCCTCAACAATAGCCTTATTTGCTAAAAAATCTGCAATGACGTTGATCTCCCTAAAACAATGCGAAATAGAAAAAGTGGAAAAGCATTTTAACTACTGAAGAATGTGATCTAAGAAATATTGAAGATGCCAAGATAGACATTTCTTAGCTACAACCGCTTGAAACACCACCATGGAATCGCCTTCAATAACAATGTCTTTAATGTTTAATGAAAGAGCGAGATCAAGCCCAAAGGATAAAGCCTGAAACTCAGCCATGTTATCAGTACCATGCCCAATTTGTTTACCCACAGCTTTGATCACTTTCGAAGAATGATCAAAAATAACTACTCCAATACCAGACGTTCCCGGATTCCCCTTGGAAGCCCCATCAAACTGAAGTTTGAATGAAGGGAATGGAGGGGGAGTTCATCTGGCCAATTTTTTCGTTTAACCAAAGAAGATAGACCTCCTGATATAGCCCCATGGGAAGGCATCAGACGAAGTGCAGACCATTTCCAAGTAACCTGATTATCCCAATGAGAGAAAGAACTGAGATGATCTAAGTTTTTATGAATGAAAGAAAGTACCACCTCACTGATGGAGGTTTGAATTTTACCAATTACTTCAGACAAAGTGGCATTTTTATGATTAAAAATTCTAGAATTTCTTTCAAGCCAAAGATTCCAAATCACCAGTGATGGGGCCACAACCCAAAGGGATGAATAAAATGATGAGGAAAACAACAAGGGCCAGGCCATGAAATGCGAAAGTAGATTGGGACCTATCGCAGAAGACAAACCAAGCATGCCAAATAACCAATACCAACACTCTGAAGCAAATGGATAGAACAAGAAAAGATGATTCATGGATTCCATACAATGACCACAAAAAACACAAGGAAATAGAGTTGTAATCCCAAGTCTGTCCAAACGCATCCCAGTTAGAACCTTATCTTGGACTGCCAGCCAAGCAAACGACCCTCCTTTAGGAAGACAAGCCGGATGCCAAAAAAGCTTAGTAGGCTAGCAAGGGGATGGTGAAGTCTGAACTAAAGAATTATAACCATCTTTAACTGAATAAGAACCAGCATCACTCTTAATCCAAACCAAAAAGTCCTCTTTATTTTGGAAAACAAGGGGTCTTTTGTAAAGTTCTTCCACAAAAGCCAAAATAAGATTATTATCAACCGAAAAGGGAGGGATAATCTTCCATTTTGCAATCACACAAGGACCAGTGGAGACAATGTCAATATAATCAGCAACAAAAGGCCCCCAAAAGTCTGATAGAATATCAGACAAAGGGGACCAGTCTCGGATAGCTGAAAGGGCAGAGTGCCCATTCCAGACTTCATCCCAAAACTGGACTTTCTTCCCATTATTGACAACCCAGGATAGATGTGGTAAAATAACCATCCTACATGAAACCAAAAAATTCCAAAAAGCCGAACCTTTTGGAAGAGATGAAGCAGTAAAAATCCTTTCTCTGGAAGCACCCCTTAAATACTTAGCAAACATGATGGCAGCCCATTTACTATGAGGGTCAACATATAACTTCCAAACCAATTTTGCCCCCAAAGCCTTATTCTAAGCCGCTAAATTATGAATGCCCGCACCCCCCAGCTCTTTGAGATGACAAATTTTGTCCCAAGCCAAGAGAGGGATCCTCGACCTACCACCCAAGTTATCATTCCAAAGAAAGGTCCTAAGGGAGACCTTAATGTTCTTAATAACTTGGGGGGAGCCTGCAAAACAGACATCAAATATGTGGGGATGGCATTCAAAACTGACTTAATTAAAAGAATTTTACCAGCCATCGTCAGCCACTTATGATTCCAGGAAGAGATTCGGGAGGATATTGTATGAACAATTTTGTTCCAAAAGGAAGCCTTATCCGACCCTAGAAAAAAAGGAATGCCCAGGTATACACATGGGAGGGTCCCTACTTGGAAATTCCAAAAGCGGACGAGTCTATCTTTAACTAGAGGGGAGACATTCACAAAAAAGACTTTGGATTTATGATTATTAACACTTTGTCCAGAAAAAACTGCATAATCATAAATAATTTTCTTAATAACTCAAGCCTCACTTAGAGAGGTTGTCCCGAATAGAAGCATATCATCCGCAAACAAGCAATGGGATTGCGGAGAAAGGAGGCCATCTATTCTAATACCTAACCATAAACCAAATGATGTAGCATTAGATATGGCCCTACTTAATGCTTCTGCCAAAAGAATAAATAGAAAAGGAGACAAAGGATCCCCTTGCCTAAGTCCCCAAAAGGAAGCAAAAAACCCTGACGGGGAACCATTAACCAAAACTGAAAAGCGAGCAGAAGATATACAAGAAAACACCCACTTAACCCAATAGCGCGAAAATCCCATATAATATAAAACAACCCTAAGAGCCTGCCAATTAACCTGATCATAAGCCTTCAGCATGTCTAGCTTAAGTATCATAGCCGGAACCTTTTGTTGAGATATGGAGTGCAGAACTTCATGAGCTACAATCGCACCTTCAGATGTTTCCCAACCAGGATGGGCTCAAGCCTTTTATTTGATATAACATGACCTTTTAAGGTTGATCTGGTTTTTGTTAGAAAGGCAATACATTAATTATTTTCAATTATGTAAGGAATTTGTTTTTAGTATATAGAAATGGAAGAGTTGTATTAATTTATCCTCAATCAAGATATGTATTTGTAACTCATTTTAATAATTTTATGGTTAATTATTTGGTTAGTTTTAATCATTTAAGATTTTAAGGAAAAAATTAATAGATTAAATTTTAAATAATTTTTAAAACACATAAAATAATCATATTATAATAATAATAATAATAATATTTTTTAAAACACATATAATAATAATAACAAGATATGTTTTGAAATATCTTTATGCTTTAAATAAAGATTAAAGACAACTTTCAAGTTTAAGCTTCTTTATTGAGCATAGACTATTTCATAGAAATAAAATTTGTAAGGCAAAATTAAATTTAGCATTGTATTCATTTCTTATGGTTATAGTTTATATATATATATATCAAATATCAATCTTGAAGTGTCTATACTTATATATTTTGATATTTTTTAATTAGATACATTTAAGATATCTATGCTAGTTTGGAATATCCATATTGGGGTCCCCCTTCAACGTGGTAGTCTCTGATGTGAACTCAAGTAGTAACTAGTGTTTATGGTAAAAATGGAAACAACAATATTGAAAGACTAAATGAATTCAACCACAAAACCCTAGCCTAACAACAACAAAGATCCACCTTAACATATGAAGATTACCTAAGACAATGCAAATCAAATGAAATCACAAAGATTATACCATCACATGTCCAATAGGGTTTGGATCTTCATTCTTCCTATCACCATTGATCTTGCTTGATATATTTGCTCTTAAATTTTATGTGTGCACAAGAGCTCAACAAAGAACGGAAATGTGGTTGCAAGTAGGCTTGATCGCATGTGAAAATTCGAAAGCGTAGTTGGGTTTCAAGGATCAATTCGGATTGATAATGAAGGAAGCATCTCCTTATATAGAAGACACTATAAAAAAATAGAAGGATAAGATTAAGAGGTGTAAAAGATAGATGGTCGGCTAGGATTAGAGGATAGGTAGAAGAAATTAGAAAATAATGAGAGGGTAGGTAGTGTAGGAATTAAGAGATGAATGACATGTGTCATGGGAAAAGGTTAATGAATTAATTAAATAAATACCGATTGATTTAACTAATAGAGGAAGTGGGATCAATTAAATAAATAAAATTATTTATTTAATTTAGGAAAAGGATAATTTAAATAAATAAAAGTATTTATTTAAATGAGAAATAAGGCTAGAAGAAGATAAATTAATTAATTAAATAAATAAAGATTCATTTAATTAATACAAGAACTGGGCTAAAATAATTAAATAAAGATATTTATTTAATTAGACAGGACAATTTTAGGTGTCTACATTTTGCCCCTCTTTGAGACAATGCAGCTTGTCGTGTTGTTTCAAAGAAGATTAGATGAACTGATACAAAGTTGCCCCAAGATGGGAATGATATGCCCCCTCGAGAGATTGGATGAAAATGTTTGAAAAGATTGCAGACAATCTCTCGATAAGAAAGAAAGAAAGGCTAGAATGGACTTACCGGATGGAGTGACAGAGTCACGAGATAAAGAAGACTGACACGGGAAACTAGGGCTAGGATAGTTTATAATAGAGACTACGAGGGAAAAACATCCTAATTGTCATCCACACACCTAAGAGATCAGAGTGCAGAGAGAGAAGAGAGCAGTCAGCAGTCAACAGCGATGGCATTGGTGCATAGATTCGATCACGTTTGTCGATTTCAAAGGCCAGTAGATGCAGGAGAGTTGGTAAGTACCACAAAACCTCCTTGTACTTTGTTGCATTAATTATTGTCATGAATGCATGTTAGGTAGGTCAATAAATGTGCATTAGATATGTCAAACGGGGGAAAAAAATGCTAAGGCTCATCTGTGTTGGTGTCAGGCACGTCTGGGTAGGCTAGGTGCATCTGTGTTTGTGTCAGACGCGTCTATGATTGCAGTAGTGTTTGTGTCAGATGCGAGCGCGTCTGTGTCTTGCAGGCACATTTATGTAGGATAGGCGCGTCTGTGCAGAGCAAAGGCACGTCTGTGTAATTCAGGTGCGTCTGTGCAGAGAAGGCGCGTATGTGCAGTATGTAAGCATGTTTGTGTCTTCAAGGACAAATCGGCAGTTCTGTGATGAACATACACTGTCGATTGGATAAGCTGCTAAGAGGAGACACTCAAGTGGGTCCTCTAGAGAAGACTGGGATAGCAGATAGGGCTAGGATTGACAATTTTGTGATAGAACATACGTTGCCAATCAGGAAACTACTCAAGAGGATACACTCAAGCAGAGGCCCTAGGATAGGATAGATCGAGGCACTTTGTGATGAACAGGGAGTACCAGGATAAAAAAGCAATACTTTGTGATGAACAGGGAGTACTAAAAAAGAGCAGCACTTTGTGATGAACAGGGAATGCCACTAGGATAGAAAGTAGTACTTTGTGATGAACAAGGAGTACTAAAAAAGAGCAACACTTTGTGATGAACAGGGAATGCCACTAGAATTGACACAGTTGAATTGCTTGACTGCAGGAGGATCTACCTATGTTGGAGTCACGAGAGAGATTCCCGTCGACTCAGAGTTTACGAAGAGAGTTGACATTCAAGGATAGAGAAGTGGTTGAGGCTATGGGCCTGCGACATATTCTGTATGTGTCTGAGTTTCGAGCAAACATGGGATTGCTGAGTGCGCTAGATAAGAGATGGCACTCAAAGACATGCACGTTTCATTTGTCGATGGGTGAGATGACAGTCACCTTAGAGGATGTATACAGGATATTGCGGATACCGATCGATGGGGAGTTAGTTCCTTATGATCGAGAAGGAGACAAGGATGCACTGAGATGAGTGTTTCAGGATCCAGGACTGGAGATGAGGACTGGACATGTGGCTTGGGATACCATGACAGCGACAGGATTGACACTACCGGTAGTACTGGCAGGAGTGATCAGTGGGTTCCTATGTTCGGACAGGGCAACATGAGGGTTGACAGTGGGATGGGGTAGGACTTTGGAGACATTGGTGACAAAGCACACCAAGTTCGCATGGGGGTCGTGTCTGTTGGCACACTTGTATTATGAGCTGCATCAGTTTGTATATCATGGATCAGCAGGATTGGGATGCGGGGTGACATTGTTGCAGGTATGGGCATATGAGCATCTATCGGTTACATGTCTGATACACTTCAGAGGCAAAGGACATGGGCGCAGCTATGTACACCTGTATGATATGATTACACACAGCCACGGATTGGGAAACTGGAGTACTGGCGCAGGGTTATGGACGAGATAGACAGCAAGGTATGGAGGTTGTACTAGGACTGTGAGGAGTGGGAGGATGATGCAGTGGAGCTACGTATGTATTTTGGAGTAGGTACCCGATTGGGCGGACTCCATATGTCATTGAGAGGCAATTGGTAGATAGGGTGGGCAGGCAGTTCGGCATGATACAACGGATACCACGGGGGTCAGGGATGTATGCACAGACAGTGAGGGATCAGGTGCATTTAGGGCCATTGCTTTCATAGGATCACACTATGACATAGCTGGTAGAGATGGTTCCCCTACCTTAGGATATATGGGCAGATATAGAGGATGCAGGGATGGATGCAGAGTACACTGCATATTGGGGAGAGCATCTGTTTCCACGACTGATGGATCCAGGGGAGTCGATAGATGGAGACGGTGGAGGTGATGGAGATGATAGTGGAGATGGTGGAGGTAGAGGCCGACGGAGGAGGTGGGGCATAATGGTAGAGAGGAGAGTGGCTCCGAGGAGAGAGGGTGGAGAGGAGAGACAGGCTCAGTAGGCTCACATAGTGAGGGGCAAAGGTGGATTGCCATTATAGGTGCCAGCAACATAGGTTCCCAGATAGGTACAGGCTCCTAAACAGGTACAGGGATGAGGACAGGGTGAGGGGGGAGAGGAGGAGGATGAGTTACTATCCTTGAGGGAGATCTACTAGGGACAGGAAGATGAGATCCAGGATCTGGAGAGGGAGACAGCTAGGCTCAAGAGACAGCTGAGGGACACTGAGCGGGAGAGGGATCAGGCTATTCAGCGCTATACAAAGGCTGAGACAGCACTGAGGGCAGGGAGGCGTGCAGCAGAGGACACAGGGGCCGGATACGCCTATGTTCTACGGGCAGGGGAGGAGATAGCCTACTGGAGAGACCTGTACTATGGAGTGGTGCCACTAGATTAGCGGGCAAGGAGCTTCCGGAGACCATCGCGGACTGCGATGACCACTGGAGGGAGAGATAGGAGACAGGCGTCTAGTGGTGGGTTCATGGGTCCTCCACCACCACCAGATAGGGGGAGCAGGAGAGATGATCCTGGGGCGGGTCCTTCCAGGGCTTAGACTCTATCGAGGCCAGCTGGCTTCGAGGAAGGGAGTTCATCATATCCTTAGAGGGCTTCCTATGTATCAGTTTTGTACCATTTTGTATGATGACACCTTTGGGTGATTGTAGCCATATGTATTTTGACATCATTGTATCATGACACTTATGATTATATATATGAGATGATTCATCCTTGCGGCAACTATATGCATGTGTACCTATGTGATGTATCTATGTGTCTTATGATGTATGTTTCTATGTGATCTTGATGATATGGATGCAAATATGTACATGAGGAAAATGCAATATTTTTGTTCTTTTATGTTTTTAAATGTTATGCATGATGCAAAATGTGAATGTATGAAATGGAGATGAATATGATAATGCAAATAACTATTTACATGATGAGAATGTAAAATGTGCTAACATCATGTGTTGTGTGCGGGATGTGATGCAATTGTGATATCTATATGTATGTATGAAATGCTTAATATGTGGTAATGCAGGTGCAAGCTACATGAAATGCAGATATTTTTGTCGTGTCATTATACTCAGTCATGTGATAATGGGCTGCACAGACTCAGGAAGGACGATGGAGGTCAATCAAGAAAGGGGGATGAAAGATAGAAGATGTGGAAGTGAAAGAGCTTATTGTGCATTTATCATCATTGAGTTTTATTATGGCAAAGAGATTATGACAATCCAAGTTTATGTTCAACCCGGAAAGTCATTGTACTTGTTTGCATGGATATCAAACAGTTGCAAACAAGGAATGCCCCAGTTCGCACTAGACTCACAGTGTCCTCATATCCTTGGACAAGTCATAGCATTACTAAGAGACAATCCACAAACAGCAAAGAAAAATAGGTGACGATACCCCATCCTCGCTTTTCTAGTCAAAGACATCCTAGAGATAAAATCTCTAGTCAGAGACATCCCGGAAAAGCGAAAAGACATGTCACCAAAAGATAAAATCAAAAGAAAACCAAGACTCGACACCAACATCCATTGTAGCCCTCAAGTTTAGTGTCTCTTGTCACTTGTATAAGTCTATTTGATTGTGGTCACAATGTTTACTTTCACAAAAGGATAAATAGCACTGAACCATAATGTTGTCTAAGTCTGTTGAAAGATTTGATTTGTTGCAGCCCATTGTTATTGTGTCCCATCTAAAACTGACTGAATCCATGAAAATGATACTTTATTGCGGAGAAGACGGAACTTTATTGCGGATTGGCGATGCAAATCTTGCTATATTGTGGATTGTGCATGGATAGACTGAATAAAACTGGAAGAAATTGTACTCCTCGGAATGTGTCATACTCTTAGTTCCACACGCATCACTAGATGTAGGATTTGCCTTAGCCACAGATAGGAGCTGATTTATTATGGATGGAAAGGTTGTGAGTGTGTGCAAAGTGAAAGGATGAGATGGAATCCTGAAGGAGGGAGGAGCAATGTCTCTACGCATGGTGTCGATGACCCGGTTTTCACCATGGTACTTGCCCAGGGCGCCACCGAAGTGGTTTTCACCGTTGGACAAAATGTTTTTTTTTTGTTTTCCAATTTTTTTTGTGTCACAAGACGCCTGTTTGCCAGGTTTTCACCAAGTAACGATTTTTTATTTTTATGATATTTTTGTATTTTTTAATTTTTTAATTTTTTAATTTTTTTTGTATTTTGAATTTTTTGAATTTTTTTTGTATTTTGAATTTTTTTTATTTTTTTGTATTTTTGAATTTTTTTTTTTTTTTTTTGTATTTTTTTTTTTTTTGTGTTTTTGAATGTAGGATACTCCAAAGAGCTATGTGTAAAACCTTTGAAGGTGCATGTTGTTGATAGGATCCTCCAAAGGTTCGCCCTCTGTGGTTGAGAGCCGATAGGCACGAGATCCATAGACTGTTGTGATGATGTAAGGACCAAGCCAATTTGGTTCGTACTTTCCTTTCTTTTGTCTATCTTGTTGAATTTTAGGATTTTCCTTGAGAACTAAATCACCCACCTCAAATAGACGAGGCTTAACCTTATGATTGTAGTTGCATTGTTTGTTGACTGAATGATGTGTAGCTTGAGTAACTATCTTCCTTGATAAAGGAACTGAGATAGAATTACTAGCGTGTGGACTGCACAGGCCCATATGCATGTCACCTAAAGAAGTTTGGGCATCCCTGACAACAAAGTCCTGCGAGGAAGCTCCATTAAACGTCCATGATGTATCGCCAGAAGGTAAAGGATGTACAGAACAAGTGGATGAGTGATGAAGGCTTGTGATTGCGAAAAGAAGTGAAAGTATCATGACATGATGGAGACTTAGGATCAACAAGAATATCTTTTGAATTCAAATTTTAGAACTTTTGCCCCCAGTTATTTTTATATTAGGGGAGATCATCTCTTGCTCTTTTTCTTCCATAGGATTTTTATCCTTGACTTTGATTTTTGCAGAGTCCAATAGCTTTTGATTTTGATTTGAACTAAAGGACTTCTCTTTATTTTTTACTTTTAGATTTTTCTTTTCAAAGCTTGATTTTTGATCCCCAATGAGTAAGGGCTTTTGTAATTCTTGTTGATCGAAGTTTGGGAGAGGAATGGAAATGGAATGAGTGGATGAAATGGTAAGGCTATGTGAGTTCTCAAAAGGGCTGGTGATACGCTCAATAGATTCTTTGTTGGAACCACTCTTAGGACTATTGATATCAAGAGATGCTTGCACCACTAGAGGAGATTTGCATTCAAACTTAGTAGCCACAACACTAGGTGGTTCACACCCAATTCCTTGCAAATTATTTATAGATTGTTCCTGTCGACTGAATACCTTAGGAGATAGTGGGAGTTGATCAACATGAAAGATATACTCACCACATCCCATGTCTTTAATCTTGAACTTTTCTTTGATCTCTGCTTGTTTTGATGTAAAAGCTTTCAAGGATTTTGGATCAACATATGCTGATGAAGGAATAGCCTCTCGATTAACTGGGATTTTTATTTCTGATCTAGGTCGCAGATTGTTGTAATATATGAATGGGTTTGGGTCATCTTTGATGGTCACTTCAACTCCATTGTGTGGAAACTTGATACATCGATGATATGTTGAGGGAACAACTCTCATTTCATGAATCCATGGACGTCCCAAAAGTATGTTGTATGTGAGATCTAAATCAAGGACTTGACAAACCACATCCTTCGTCAATGACCCAACTCTAAGAGGTAAAGTGACTGTGCCCTTGGATGAGCACTCTTCGTCATCATATGCCTTGATGGTAATTGCATGTGTAGAATTCATAACTTTTTTAGAATATCCTAATTGTTTAATAGTGCTCAATGTACAAATGTTCAAACCGGCTCCTCCATCTATCAAGACTCATTTTATTCGATGTTTGTGTAGGAAGGCTTCAATGTATAAAGGTGAATTATGTGGTTGGCTCACGGAGGCGTCGTCAACTTTTGTGAATGTAAGGGAGTATGGAACGGAAAGGTATCCCACCATGGCTTGAAACTGGTCCACGTTCAGATCAGTGGGGACGGAAATGTCTCTCAAAGTTTTGTCAAGAATGGCCTTATGTGCAGGAGATATGTGTGAGAGGTCAAGGATGGAGATAAGCATGGGCGTTCTCCCCAACTGTTCTACCAGATCGTACTCAGGTTTAGTTGCTGAGGGAGAGGTGTTTTTAGCTAGAGCACCTTGCAAAGTGAATTTACCTCGACAAGTTGTAACATTACATTCAGAGGTAGGTTCAGAAGAAGATCCAATGTCTTTTAGGACAACCTTGGGTCTTTGGGTATAATTTTCAAGCATTTTGTCCTTGATGATAATTGTAGAGACATAATTGTCCATCGAAATGTGATTAACAGTTGAATCATAGTTATAGGATGCTCTGGTATAGTTGGTTTGCTCATCTGTGGCTTTAGCTTTTCCCTTGTCATGTTTTGGGAATGGTTCTTTAAACATCTCATGTTCTTGATTGGATGAGTGTCCTTCAATCTTAATATCACCTCTATCAATAAGATCTTGTATGATGTTCTTCAGTCGATGACAATTTCTTGTTTTATGTCCCTTGCTTTTGTGATATTCACAGTATTCATCATCATTCCACCAATTTGGTTTGACCTTTGGCTGATATGGAGGAAAATCTGGAATTGTTATTATCTTATTTGCCACTAGCTTATTAAAAGCTGACTCAAGTGGTTCTCCCAATGGGGTGTACTTCCTTCGTGATTTTGAAGTTGTTTGAGTATTCACTTGATTGTTTGTAGAGCTTGATCTGGGAAAAATGATTTTGGGTCGTACTGTATTGGCATCAACAACACCATCATTGACTATGTTCTTGTTTTTATTCTAAAATCTTGGCTTGTCTTTTCCTTTAAAGTCATCTTTGTTTTCTTTGAATATTTTGACGATGCCTTGCTCAATTAAGACTTTCTCTATTGCTAAGCCTTTTTCAATGACGTCCTTGAAGGTGGACAAACAAGTTTTTCTCAAGTCATAACCAATGTCTTTGTTGATATTTTGGGTGAACATCTCTACCATTTGTTTTTGTGGAATTTCACAAGAGCATCTATTGGTTAGATTCCTCCATCTTTGTAAAAATGATGAAAAAGACTCTCCATCCCTTTGTTTGGTGTTGCACAAAGTAGTGACTAATATTTCTATCTCTATGTTGTATGAGAAATGTTGGATAAATGCCTCTGCTAAGTCACCCCATGACTTAATTCCAGGTGGAAGTTGGGAGAACCATTCCATAGCTTGATCACCTAAGCTCTATGGGAATAATCTCATCAAATATGTCTCTTTTGCTACTACCTCAATGCAAGCTGTGAAAAATTGTCTTATATGTGCCTTAGGATCCCCTTTTCCTCTATACTTATCAAACTTAGGTGTCACGAAATGTGTAGGAAAAGGAGGCATTGGAATTCTTTTATCAAATGGATAAGGACATATGTCTCTCATTGTGTAAGCTGGCTTCGATGTATTTATGTCCTCCATTTTCTTAAATTGTAAGTTCATAATTTGCTGCTCCAAATTGTTCTTAAGTGGAGACCGACTTCTTGGACCATACCCCATCCCTGAACCACCGGGTGGAGGAGGAGCATGTTGCATATATGGATGGTATTGATCATACACATGTTCATATGGAGGAGGTCTATAGTGATGTTGCGTATAGGGACCACTTGGTATAGAGTCATGATGAGGAATGGAATATCTATTTTGTCTATGTATACCATACTCTACAGGCATGTCATGAGTTTGTTCTAATGTGTTGCCCCCAAATTTGGTGTGGGGTTTCCTTGTGTCCAAATTTCAAACATGCCTTTGGATACCCAATTGCTTTGGTGGTTGGTCCTTAGCATTGGTATGTGATTGAGTATATTTTTCTGCATAAGACTTCCATAATGGTCTACAAAGGTCAGTATCATATGCTTGACCATGTGTATGTGGGACCTCAGGTTTTTGAAACAAATATGATGGTGATTCAGGCACCATATACGATCCTCTATTGCCTCCACTACTAGGCCTCCTTTGATCCATGTTGAGGTGAGGTTGTTGCAAAGGTCGATGTTCCATTATTTGAGACATATCAAAATCATGAGGTATCTTGGCTCCACTTTGGGCCATTACTTGTAAGAAATATTGTCTATCTCTCCTCATTATTTCCTCAACCAATCGATTGAAATGGGGATCCATAATGGAGTCTTCAACTTCTGTTGAATGTACAAAAAAATTGTCCATATTGTCATTATGTGTATCATTGTTGTTTGTAGTGTCCATGTTCTCAACATTTGGAATGTTTCTGTGGGCATCCATGTCAGGTAATGTGGTATGATCAGAATTGAAAAAGACATCATTATCATACTCATAGGCACTCATGTTTGCGGACTCTTGAGCCTCTTTAGCTTCTCCCCTAGATTTTTGGGAATGAGTTTCAACCATGAACTAGATCTTGACCAAGAAGTGTGAGACTAGATGAAAATGGAAAGAGTATGGAAGACCAAGAGTTGGATGGAATGTAAATGAATCTGAGGTGTACTTGCAATGTCCAAAGTGTAAGACCAAATATGTATGTAGTAGAGTAGGTGTGGCTTCCAAAGAGATGATAGTTTCTCTTGATGAGGTAAGTTGACCTTGACTCTAAGTAAGACCAAATGAGACCCAAAGGTGATAGACCTTGATGAGGGACCACTTAGCAAAATGTTGTTGTATGTAGTGTGTTGACAAAGCAAGATGAGGACAAGCAAGTGACCTTTTGACTCAAGTTTAGACAAATGTGAATGTAATGCAAGATGTAAAGCAATGATGGACTTTGTGAGACCTAGAAATAGGCTGAACTTTAGATGAAAACCCCGGAGAGATAACCTAGGAAGCTCAATAAGTCTAAAATTGACTGCTCTTGTTTGCTGGACTGTAATTTTTTCCAATTCTGAACACAGACGTGGTTGGACACTGCACAGACGCGTTTCTAATATTTTTGTCAATGTAATGTTGCTTAAGAGAACACAAACGCATTTCTGCCCTTCACAGACGCGGCTAAATGACATAGATGTGGTTCTATCAGACACAAACGCATTTCTGGAAACTGAGTGCGATTTTTTTCAATTTGTAAAGTTGTTGTGACCAAATCTGAATTTTTTATTATTTTTCCGTGACAAGAGGACACAATGTTGATGAGGACTCAATGCTTGCAAGTGTTTAGACTCAAAATGACTCAAAGAAAAGTGTGTTGTTTGATATAAAAATATTTTGCATACATTTGAAGACACAAAAGACACAATGTTTTGATGTTTGATCTTGAATGTTTGAATGTTCAAAAGAAGAGAAGCATAATTCTTATGGTTTGCCAAGGCAATAGTTGTTGATCCCACATGGGGTTTCCCCCAAGGCTACGCTATTCAGAGCGGATACTTAGATGCTTGACCCCCACTAGCTCCACCCTCGGCACTCACTTCTCTAGGGCAGCCAAGCATTAGTCCCCATGAAAACTCCTCGTGGTGAACTTTGTGTCTCTACTAAGAACCGTATGTGTGTGGGCCGCTCCAGAGGTCCGACCTCCTGCCCCAACAACTAGAAGGATTTTGGCTTTCTAAAACAAAAAGGTGCTAGTAAGGGCATCCACTCATGTGGCCATACATGCGGCACTTTCAGCTTTGAAAATATAGAAGGTTCCCAACCGGTAGGGGTTACGCCCTACAACTGATCAAATAAATTTGATCAAACGGGTTTATGGGGAGACATAGTGTCTGTATGAACTAATTAGCACACATTACCCATGGCTTTCACCATGGATACAGTTATTTATAATGGTTTGGAAGAGGTGGGTTTTCCTCGCTACCACTTGGGTCATTCTCTCCTCACTAGTAGTCCTAATGACCACACGGGGAGACAGGCCCTCTAGAGATTAAACAAAAACAGCCTATTGCCTAAGATACCAAAGACGTCGGTTCAACTTTAGTGCACCAATTGAAGTGTTTGCTAGTCTATAAAAACAAGGCACACAATAAAGATCAAAAACCCTTGCCAAAATTCTGCAACAAAGATTTGTTAGTAGTTTGGGTTGTTTCAAATGATTACCCCTTCCTGCAAGCAAACGAGTTAGGTGAATTTTAAATCTAAAAGACTTTATGAAATAGGGGCCTTCGACAAGATGATTTGTTTCCAAGACAAGTTGCACCAATTTTTTTAGCTAGATCACAAGATGTTAGCCCCAAATAAACTAGATTTGAAATCCAATTGACGAAATAAAGCCTCAAAACTGGATCAAAAATTGAAAATGCAAGATCTGAGACACAGATGCAATTAAACCTAACTCAGATGTGGTAGAAAATCACAAACGCGTCTAAATTCGTCGCAGACACGACTCCCGAATGCAAACGCTACTGAGAGGTTCACAGACGCGGTTTGAAAACAGAGATGCAACCTTGCAATCTACAAAATAAGATAAAATAATGTTGAACACAGACGCGATTACGAAGGTCACAGACGCGGCAAAAAAGCAAAAAAGCAATTCCAGGATGCGCAGACGCGGAAATGTCAGATCTGCAACTTCAAAAACACAAAATCTGCAACAAAAGATGTTAAATGCAAAAGGGACAAGGGTCCCACCGGGCGTGCCAAAATGTTTATGGTGAAAGTGGATATCAACAATATTGAAAGACTAAATGAATTCAACCACAAAACCCTAGCCTAACAAAAACAAAGATCCACCATAACATATGAAGATTACCTAAGACAATGCAAATCAAATAAAATCACAAAGATTATGCCATCACATGTCCAATAGGATTTGGATCTCCATTCTTCCTATCTCCATTGATCTTGCTTGATATATTTGCTCTCAGATTTTATGTGTGCACATGAGCTCAACAAAGAATGGAAATGTGGTTGCAAGTAGGCTTGACCGCATGTGAAAATTTGAAAGCGTAGTTGGGTTTCAAGGATCGATTCGGGTTGATAATGAAGGAAGCATCTCCTTATATAGAAGACACTATAAGAAATGGAGGAATAAGATTAAGAGGTGTAAAAGATAGATGGTCGGCTAGGATTAGAGGGTAGGTAGAAGAAATTAGAAAATAATGAGAGGGTAGGTAGTGTAGGAATTAAGAGATGAATGACATGTGTCATGGGTGGAAAAGGTTAATGAATTAATTAAATAAATACATATTCATTTAATTAATAGAAGAAGTGGGATCAATTAAATAAATAAAAGTATTTATTTAATTTAGGAAAAGGATAATTTAAATAAATAAAAGTATTTATTTAAATGAGAAATAAGGCTAGAAGAAGATAAATGAATTAATTAAATAAATAAAGATTCATTTAATTAATAGAAATATTAGGCTAAAATAATTAAATAAATAAAGATATTTATTTAATTAGACGGGACAATTTTAGGTGTCTACAACTAGTAGCTTTGCAAGGTTAACATATTGATCTCCAATCTTCCTTTCTTTCTTATTAATGTCCACAATCTTACCAATCTTGATAAAGCATAGTTTGTGGGAGGAACCATACAAAATTGTTTCTTCCTTGCAAAATCCTTACCAAATCTTGGTGAGCACTTTAATACTTTTATCTCCTCCTTTAAAATAATATGGTAGCATCTTTAGACTCATCCAATCCCATTTCATCTCTTTTTATCAATTGTTCAAATTTGGGAGTAATTTAAAATTGTCACATGTGATTTTTAGAGGCATGAAATTAGGATGTTCACCTACTAGGTCCTCTCTATTAGGAAACTATGTTAGTTTTCACATGGGTTAAAATAATAATTTGTGTTGTGTTAAAATAAAAGTTAGTTATAGTAACAACTCACATAACTATTCTAGGTGTGAGAAGACTTGGTTGAGATTATATTTAGAACAACATAATAATAAATTATAGTGAGTGAGCATAATAATATAAGTGACTTGTCAACACAACTCAATAGAGATTAAGGAGTGAAAATGGGAGGGGGAGAATTAAGGTGGTTGAACAATCGACCTAGATTTAGTGTGAAAGTTTGGTGGAGTTTTTATATGAATTATATGTACATATATAGACAAATATGTACATATATGTGTTGCCTAAGTTTCCCATCATATTTTCAAAATTCTCACTTTGTGCATCTAACTCGATCCAATGAATGTTTACAAGTCTTAACATCCCAAATAATGTGCCTTTGTTCTCTTGAAGTCCTTATAAGAACTCGACACTTAGTCGTTTTCATGCTTAGTCAAACTTTGAATACAATTTCATAACCATTGTCAAGCTTTGATAGGATTTTCACAACTCGTTCAAAGCCCAACAAAGTCTTTCCTTTTGCCCTAATCTTCATCCTTAAGTTTTTACAATCTGCATCATTCTTTCCTTTTCTTTTGAAAGTGTCGTCACATTTTGACAAGGTTTTTACAACATATTTACAGTAGGTGATGAAGTGGGGTCCTTGCCTTAGCTTTCTTTTTCAAACCTTTTTAAAATGGTCTTCATAGGTTTTGCATTCAATTTTAAAAGTGTTGTCGAACTCCAACGAGGTTTTCATAACCCGCCAGGAGCCCGACCAATGAATCTGACTATAAAGAATTTTGTTCTAATAAAGAAAAGGAGTTAAAACAAGGCATGATACAGTTAAAAGGAAATAAGACCCCAAAGGGCTTGGTCTCTCTGAAGAATCTTTTTGATAAGCATGATAGATATGCAAGAAAGAAGATGGTTTAAATCTAAGAACACTTTAGAAAATATGAAACATTTTGGAAATCTAGATGACCACAAATTATATGTGTATGTGTATGTGTATGTGTATGTGTATGTGTATGTGTATGTGTATGTGTATGTGTATGTGTACATACATACACACACATATGCATACATATATACATATATACATAAACCTATATATGCATACATATATACATAAACCTATATATACATACATACATACATATACATATAAATGTATGTATATATATGTATAACTGGCTCCAAAACCGCACAATACTGATCAATAACCTTCGTGTTATTGATTTTTGCGAAAATTATAGATCGTTGATCATGATCAGCTAAATTAGTTGTGGCTTTAATTTTTCAAAAAAATTTGAAAAATCAATAGCACAAATTTTAAC
The DNA here is from genome assembly GCF_030272615.1 of Cryptomeria japonica. Taxonomy (NCBI): domain Eukaryota; kingdom Viridiplantae; phylum Streptophyta; class Pinopsida; order Cupressales; family Cupressaceae; genus Cryptomeria; species Cryptomeria japonica. The sequence goes on along the minus strand of NC_081414.1, from coordinate 281,692,959 downwards.
ATGTGGTTTTGGAGCCAATTTAGCTGCATCCAACATGTATCTTGTGTGTGTGTGTGTGCGCGCACGTATATATATATATATATATATATATATATATATATATATATATACACACACACACACATATGTTATGTGTGTGCGCGTGCATATATATATATATATATATATATATATATATATATATATACATGTACATGTACATGTACATGTACATATACATGTATATATACATGTATATATATGTGTACATATATGTATATATATATATATATACATGTACATGTACATGTACATGTACATGTACATGTATATATACATGTACATGTACATATACATGTATATATATGTGTACATATATGTATATATACATATATGTACATATATGTATATATACATATATGTACATATATGTATATATACATACATGTATATATATGTATATGTACATGTATATATATGTATATGTACATGTATACATATATATATATATATATATATATATATATATATATATATATATATATACATATACATACATATACATGTATATACATATACATACATATACATGTATATACATATACATACATATACATGTATATATATATACATGTATACATGTACATATATACATATATATGTACATGTATACATATATATATGTATATACATATACATATATATATGTATATACATATACATATATATATGTATATATATATATTGTATACATGTACATATATACATGTATATATATATATATATGTATATATATATATATGTATACATGTACATATATATGTATATATATATATATATATATATATGCATATTGTTGCCCCCATATTTGGCATACCTAATATTTAAACTTCAAATCGGTCTCAGTGTCGAGTAAAGATCCAATAGGTGTTTATGCGTAAGCAATGAGCACGTGGTCCAAGTTCATTATCAGTCAAAATATGAAAAATGGATGAATTTTGGAAATTACCAAGAATTGAGGGAAATAATTTGATAAACATGCCCTTAGCATCATTCTGTGTCATGTGGCCAATTTTCGCATGAACCCAGTTCATAGTTTGTCATATTTTAAACTTTCAAATTTTGGTGTCTATCACCTAGAAATGATTAAAATATCTCATTTTAGGATTTTTCATGAGAATTGAATGATGTTGTTGGCTTATTTCCCGACCATCAACGCGTGTTTCTAATTTTAGGACTTAACTCCCTACCATTTGGAAGATATGGTCATTTTTCTCAAGCCTGAGCATTAAATTTAAAATATTTAAATTATTTTTCAAATAAATAATTTAATATTTTGGTCATTTGAGGGAAAAAGTTGTCTAGACACGTCATTTTCATTTCTCCTTTATTCTCCTTCGTGGTCGATGGTTTCTGGAGGTCAAGGTCATAGTCTTTGAAAGAAATGGTTAAAGATGCTCCGTTTTCGAGCATTTTTAGCCCATAATCATAACCTTTGAGAAAAAAATGGTTAGGAATGCTCTATTTTCGAGCATTATTAACCCATATTTATAACCTCTCACAAAAAGGTTAGGAATGCTCCAAAATGGAGCATCTCTAACCTTATTTCCTAACCTTGTGGGCCCGCTTGTCAAAAAAGGTTAGAAATGCTCCGTTCTGGAGCATTCTTAACCTCCTCCATAAGAGTTATAAAAAAAAAAGAGTTTCAAAAAATAGGTTATGAACATTCATCAATGCATTGAATAGAAAGTGGTTTCATCAAATGTTGAAGTTGGAGCTGCTCTGAAGGCACACATGCCAACGTGGAAACAAGACTACATCGCAATTCTACACTGGTAGACATAATTGTATTGCGGATTATGGAAGCATAGACATGCCATGAGTTGTTAAAATGTATGAAAAATGTGGAAGGCATAGCCAAGGCAAGTGGACTGGCTGACAGAACATTTCAAAGAATGTGATTTCATAGACAATGCACGTGAGTTGTTTGGATTCATGTGCAATATTGCAGAATATGCAAGCATAGACAAAGTGCATTCAGTTATTTAACAGAATGCCATGGTTGTGGAAAATATATGCAATGTGGAAACCTTAGACACGGCAAGTGAATTGTTTGACTGAATGCCTTAAAGAAACATGCTCTCATTTAATGCAATGATCCCAGGATATGTACCAAATTGTCACAGTATTCATGAAAGCATAGAGGATAAAGGAATTTTGACAGTCGTGGTAGCTGTAGCTGCTTTGGTAGACTTGTATGCAGAACATGGAGTTCACACAAGGCAAGTGAATTGTTTGACAAAATGTTTCAAAGAGATACCATCTCATGTAATGAAACGATTACAGTGAATTTGCTAAAAATGGGTTTTGCAAGGAAGATCTCGAACCCTCTTAACTCTATAAGTTTTGTTTGTGCTCCATGGTTGTGGTTAACCTTCCAATCTCATGGCGGTTATCTTGAATGAGTTACACTTGTGGTGGAACATTTGTAACACTGATATCATGTGCAAAATACGAATCATGAACGACATACTCAAACTATTTGAAAGAATTAATGAAAAGTGGTCTAAATCATGAGCCCGTATAAGTCGTATCTTGGCTGGTTTTCTTCACTTACTTACTTATCTCCCTAGTCTGAGAACTAGTTACCAAAATGAGAAGATCCATGTCTTCCCATCTCTCACTAATGCATCACGCGACCTATGGTTCCATCCGTCAGGGCAGCGAACCACCCCAACGATAGCCTTTCCACTCCGAGAAGTACACAAAGTGATCCATGAACCGGGCATTAAAGTATGTCGAGTGGAGGAGCCCCACTATAGAAGTGGGCAATTGGAGCGGGAGGTGTGTCTCAATGAAATATCATTGCATGCAATGCAAATCATGGAAGCATCGACATGGCACATGAAATGTTTGACAATATAACATGGCAGACACAAATGAAAATTCATGGGAGCATAGACAAGGTAAGTGAATTGTTTAGCATAATACCTCAAATTGATGTCATCTCATATAATGCCAGGACTTCATGATGCATTGGATACATTTGATGCAAAGGCTTTAGAAATTTCAAGCAAATGCAATTGGCGGATGTAAAGTTACTATCAATTGACTTTGTTTGTATAAAATCCATGTCACCCATGACTAAGGCACAAGAGGCACTAGAGCAAGCAGCAGAGACACAGACAACAGCATGGGCATAGGTATCAAGGGCTTCGGTAGTTTGAGAGCCAATGGAAGTAATAGATCTGAATTAAGTGCTCTCGGCCTCTGTTCCTATTCTGTGATAAGTTGATCTTAAACCACCAATAGCAAATGCAAGGGCACCCACTAATATTTCTCCAGTCGAAGAAGCGCTAGTTTAACTCCCCACCCTTGAAGTTTAGCTTGGGTAGGGGTATTGGCATCGATGGGAAGAGATAGAAGAAAAGCCACTAGCATCTGTTTTAGTTCCAAATTCCCTTGCCACACTACGGGTTTACCACCCAGCAACCCCTATGATCGGAGACACTTCGTGTTGTTAATTCTTTGTAAGGTTCATATTCATGTAATGTACCACAGACGTGGGTGGTAGAATAAGGAGAATCAATATTTCATATGGTACTCGACAGAATGCTCAGGTGAATCGTGGAGGTTTAGACAGTGCATTTGACATATTTGACATAATGTCTCAAATAGATGTCATCTCATGTAATGCAACAATTGCAGGATATGCACAAAATGGATTTCCCGAAAAAGCTTTCGAATCTTTCAAGCAAATTCAAAATGGTAGGTGTAGATTTGAACATCGCAACTTTTGCCAATTCCTCATGTGTGGAGCTATCAAGATCTTTTAATAAAGGACTCTCGAACCATTTTATGTGTGTCTTATTCAGTGGAAGATGGTTGCACATACTTCAATCACATGAATAGTAATATTCTTCGAAACATGATTGATGGAATCCACAATGTATGAATGGAAAGAATGAATCATGTCATCATGCAAGCCTTCCCATTATGAAAATATGTGTTATGAAATTAAAGATTTCTTGATAGATGTAGATGCAATTGGAGAGCATGTTCTTGAAGTCAATATATTTGTGGGCAAGTATTTCTTTTAAGTCAATGGTCAAAACATTAATGTGTTAGTATACTTCAATTTTTGGTACTTTGGGATAATTACATAATGTGAATGAAGCAAATGACGATGGAGAACTACTTCAACAAGATCCATAACTTAAAAATTACAATGTTTCAAGTGGTTCTTTTTGTAAATGTGACTTTTTTCACTCATTGTAACTAAAGGTTAGAAAGTGGACCTTATTCACGCAAAAGTGAAGTAGTTTCTAACTAAGCTCTTTTTTTGGCATAAAAATGAGTTAGTTATTAACCTATCCAAAGTTAGTTACTAAGGCGGTTATTCTGGGAATCCTATAACAGTAAGGCTATTTGTAATATGAGGGGGACTCTTGCAGAGGGGGAAAACTCTGCAGAATTTTGTAGAGAAACTAAGTGAGATCTTTTGATATTCATACCTTTGTACTAAGGGGTTTTTGAACTTGTATATTTTCAAAAAGAATAATGAAGAATGCATTGAGTTCATGTGTCTTAAATGTATTCATGAGTTATTGTTACTAATGTATCGTATGTTGAATTAGTAATCCCTTTATGTATTGGTGAAATCTATTGATGAAACACATCATTTCATGGTATCTTGACTTGCATGTGCTAGTACAACCTATCTCTTCGTGTGTTGAGGTTTATTGCATTTCTTTCATCATCGTTGCATGACTAACCTATTTGGTGGTAACCCCTTTTGTAATTGTTATCATTTATGGAATCCTACTTAGTATTTGTATGTCTTCTAGTAGGGTTTTTGTTATTAATTTTGTTTAAAATCTATGTTTCCTCCTTTATGTACTTTCAGGTTAAAAGTACACAAAAATCCTAAACATCCCTATCATACGAGAGAGCTGCCCCTCTCAAACGCAAAGGAAGATTGTGGTTTCACTCCAATCTCTCCAAATGTTGGAACATTTGTCACTGTTCA